>NC_079443.1:31922051-32172051 GCF_903798145.1 Danio aesculapii | reverse complement strand
CTTGGCAGATTAACCTGCTGCTGAATCTCCAAGAAGGTAGGAAATTAAATATGAAAGAAATGTGGATGATTTACAGGGCTCGTAACTAAGCAACACAATGATCTGTTAACGAGGAAGTAGTATGTCCCAAAGTACATACTTTTAGGGGCAGTATAAGTATGCGAATTGGGATGCAGTGAGAGCCTTTGCATCACTGCTCATTTGTGAAATCACCGGACATTACAAATGCTTCTTCTCTCTCTATTTTAATGTCCAGACTTAAGACATATTTTTTTTCTATTGCCTTCCCAGGTTTATCCCATCTTTAATTGTGCATTGTTGTTGTTCATACTATTACTTTATTATACTTTTATTGCTATTTTACTCTGTTTTAGAATGCGTGTTTTGGTTTTGTTCAGCTCTTTAGTCAGTGCCAACTGAAGTTAAACGTGGTTTATAAATAAACTTTGCTTACTTACAATTGTGCTTATTATTTACAAAAGCTTATACATTATATCCGCTGTATTTTTACATTTAAATAAACTTGCATGCAAAGCAAATGTAAAATAGCAACGGTCACAAATGATTATACAGAATGTAAATATACACTCAAGTCTGCATTTATTGCATTTAAATTGTGTCACATGCTGTTTTTTAAAACCACAAGTATATCAACATGATCAGGTGAAACCTGGCTCCTAACAGGGCCAACTTCTAAGTGAACTGTTTATTCTCTGTTCATTTTTGTGATGCAAGTAATGCATTTCAAGTTCTTTTTACTTATGCTTTTTACTGATGCTCCTAATCATACATACACAATGTAACAGACAAAAATGTGTACTGATAATATCTTTTACACTCTCAAGTAACAAAAGCTGTTACTGTTTCCAAAGGTACGTTTTTGCTCCTAAATATACATTTTAATACCCCAAAAGTACAAACGTGTACCTCAAAGTACTTTAAAAGGTACAAGAGTGAACCTTAAAAAGGTACAAAAGTGTACCCTAAAGGTACTAATGTCCACCTGTTTGGTAGAAAAGTGAATCTTTTGAAAAAGTACCATCCCACTGGCAGATTTTGTGCCCTTATTTGTTTATAGTGTGTTTAGTTTTAGACTTCCCTTCCTTCCTCTTTTTGCTATTATGATGGAACTGAAAACATAATGCGGCTTATAGATCAGGCAGACGTTCCTCATTTCACCTTAAGCTCATCTCTCTAAACGTTCACAACTCTACCAAAAACAAAAATCCCCAGATTTCTATAGGCCTGTTAAAAGACTAATGTTTGTGTGTCAGGGTTCCACATGTGGTTAAGTTAACTAGCAGCTTCCTGATGTGGGCGAATGTTGTACTGTGGAAATGTCAGACGGTGCTGAATGAATCAGCCAATGTAAAGCGTAGGTGTCATACTGACTTGAATATTTGAGTGAAGAGTTCACAGTGGAGCACATGGTCTAATATGATGATGGAGAATATGAATGTGCTACACAGTGCAGTGCTGTAGTGTTGACGTCTTCAAAGAACATACTTTCCCATACTAGAATATTAAACTTCCGGATCAAGCGTGTGCTGCTGGAACACTCCATTCGTGTGGGTTTTGTGACCACAGCTTCATCACAGAACAACAACAACAAGAGTAATAATTAAAGGGCTGGTCCCATCCCAAAAGCAAAAATGTTTTATCATATACTAACAAGGACCTACGGCTGGGTAGTATTACCAAATTTAATTTCACAGTATGAGAAAGTTTACTTCACTGTAATAATATCTTTCACAATATAGTTTTTGTATAAAGGTAGTTACTACAGAAAATGGAAAAAAAAGGAGCTTTATATAATAAATAAGTTTGAATATTTAATAAAATAAAATGACTTGATCTTATTGGGATATTCTGTATTTAATTTTTAATCTTTTATAGTAAACAAAATATGACTTTAGATGAACAACAAATTCCACTGTATGTTTCATTTCACAATTTTATGTGGACAGACCTTACTATTATAAACATTTCTCAGATAACATCTTCTCACGGATATAAAATAGATTTTAAAACACAAAGTAGTAATATAGTATATAGTAATATAAAGAATTACAATTCTTGTTTAAGTATTGAAAATATGTGATCACTTCTTTTTGAAAATATAATATTGAGTGCGCTGTGAGCTCAGCATAAATGACAGGTTGACGTTTATTTTCAATAGGTGAGAATTTTTTTTTAACAAATAACTAAAATATTGTCCATGCTACTTTTATTTGTGATTTAAAAAGAAACATGACTAGCATGATTTGTTTTTCAGACAAAGTATTTTACTTATGGAAATTAGATGGAATAAAATATCAGTCCTTAAGAACAGAATGAGGAGCCTTCAGAACATCAGTCTCAGTTCTGCAGGTGGAAACGCAGAGGAACTTTAGAATTATAAAACACCTAAAGATTGTGTACTGGTGTTCACTAAGGGGGTAAAGTGAGACTCTTCCAGATAAAGAAGAACTGCACAAATCTTGGGAGAATGAGTGATCTGTACAAATGATATTAGTTTTGGATGGATTGCTGATGTGAGGCCAAGAAAATAAGACAAACAACATTCAAATAAGTCCTACAGTGGCGATTCCTACAACACTTGGCCGTTTCAAATGCCAGTAGCTGATCTGTAGGTGCAGTGTACAGTTAATAAGACAAATGAGAATAAGAGATGTCAAAGTGGTGCAATACAGTAAGTGAGAGACAAAAATATTTAATAATACTTCAGTCTATACAGACTGGTCAAAAACTCCAGACTCCCATTAAATGGCAGCAGCGGGATGTATATGAAGAGTTTATTTGCAAAAACTGATACCTCCATTTTTAGCGGTATCATGATTTATGTTGTGCACTGAAGAGTACAATTTAGTGTATCCCCCGCCCAAAAAAAAACATTTATTCAAAATAAATAAATAACCTCTTCATATATCACCCTTTAAAATATAAGACTGTTAAGAGATTGTTGCAGGTTTTTACAGTGATTAAACAGAACCTCTTTAAGACATGACTTTCTGTATGAAACTTGTACAAAGCATTAGCTAAAATAAAAGAGAAAGTCAGTTTAATGGTAAAGGTATTGATGAAATATGCCTATAGATCGAAGGCTTGCAAAGAAATGTCATGCTAAAAGTGTTTTGTAGTATTTTCAAAATACAGTATTTTAATTTGATACTTTTGTGGCTGCTGTATTTTGTAGTTTATTTTGATACACGTAAAACTGAGGTACTTGGTAATTTATTTTAAAATACATTTCAATGTATTTTTGCCCATCCCTGTTTTTAGGCATGTGTTTGTGTTTTTGCATATCCATCATGTTTCAGCACTCTGATATGAGATCAGTGATGTGTTCTTTGTTTGACTATTAATAAACTGTTCAGTAATTAGTCTAAGCCAACACGGCTCATGCTACTTTTATCTCTGGTTGCTGCCTCCTACTTTTATCTTGGGTGGCACCAGCTAAGAAGTGCTAGGTGGACGAGTCCCGCTTGCGCCCCCACCACTAGTGAAACCAGCCTCATTTACTGCGTTCTGCGCTTCTGAACAAGGGCAGTTGTGACTGCTGCATCTCATCTGAAATGGGCTCCGAGAAAATGTGTTTCTTACAAACATGAATTGCATCTGTAAGAAAAACACATCTTCCAAAATTAAAATTGTACTTCGTAGCCTAATATGCTTACCCATGCACCAGTTGAGAAACACTAATATTTGGGGAAAAAACACTTTATAATAACTACACACTATGAATCATTTATTAAGCATAAGCAAGTAGTTAAATCATTATCTGTTAAGCATTAAGTCTACATGAACAGATGTTTGTAAGCTGTTTATAACTGGATAGCTCTATTCCTGACTTTGAGTAAAAGCACTATATAATATAATGTGCCTATCTAATGTGCTTAATAATTGTATTTTCATACTTTAATTATTATTTTTTCATTACTAAATGAAGTATTGCATCTTTTATAAACCAGTTATTTTAGAGAAGTTGGTGGTTTTTAGAGTTCATTTAGAATACATAAGTAAATGATTATTAACTATTCAAATTAACATTTGTATATCTTATTATTCAGGCATATACTGATAGTTAACTTTGCATGTTAATAAATGCTTTAACTCAACGTCATCCAGTTGTGTGACCTAATCTAAAGTGGGGACTATTTATGCTTTATAAATTCCTTATAAATGCAATTAAAGGCTTAGTATAATTCTAAACAGGAAATAAAGGAAATAAACAACTTTATTCATTTATATTCATTTGAAGATACACAAATGAAACTATCAAATGATAAACAATTCTTTGCAATCTTAACTAAAATGAAATAACTGCGCAGTTTAAACATCACTAAATAACATTGAAATGTATCATAATATAGTGTTCAACTATTATATTGTTGTTATTTTATCCAATTTTATGTTGTATTTTGACACTCCTGTTATTTGGCAATGTTTAAACTTTACAGTAATTTTACTTTTTAGATAAGATTTTAAATTTTATTGTTCATTTGATCCTGAGCCTTTAATTTACGAAGCATAAATAGTTCGGGATTTACGAAGCATAAATAGTCCTCACTTTAGATTAGGTCACAAAACTGGATGAAGATGAGTTAATAAAGCATTTATTAACATTCAAATTAAATTAATATATGCCTGAATAATGCAAAAACGTTGATTTTAATAGTTTATCAATTTACTAACTCATTCCTAATGATCTTAAAAAATCCCCAACTACTCGTCACGCCACTTAGACAGAGTGGATCCAAATGCAAGTATTTAATGAACTGATGAAAGAATGTAACAAAGAATACCACTGGATGTTCTGGATACACGGAAGATTAAGAATAGAAGATAGCCACAGGCCACAACCAAGACATCAAATGGACAGCGAAAGAGACTGGGGAACAACAGCAAGGAACAATAGAGATGAGGATCCAAGTGCAGGTAAAATAAGATTATATTTAAGCAAAACAGGGATAAACAGAAGTGGTTGGTACAAAAAGGGCAATGCAAAAATGTAGTCAAAAAACAAGCTAAACAACAAGATGCTAGGACATGCAAGGTACCTACAACAACTACAAAGACTCCGTCCTAAACTGGTGTATGTGTGGTGTATAAATAGTCTGAATGATCAGTCATCACAAGTCTCAGCTGTGTGTGTGAGTCTCATCAGCCGTGATGAACAGCTGGTGTTTAACATGGCCTGATAGGATTTGTAGTTCTTAAACAGGACACTTGTAGTTCACCAGTGACCTGTCAGGAAGGATCACTGGTGATCATGACAACTCTTAAATACGGATGGTTTGTAAATAATGCGATACTTAATTTAGTCATAAAAATGAATCAGTAACAAAGTATGAAAGTACAATTAAGCACATTTTAAATGTGTTTAAGTCAAGACTAGAGCATTTGTATCTGCAGTTAAAAACTGCTTACTAACATATATTAACGTAGAGTCAATGCTTAACAAATAATAAATTCACTATTCTCTAATGTTTAATAGATGATTCATAGTTAATATGAAGTGTTACCAAATGTCACATCTGAGCTGCTTTTAACAGTCACAGTGTAAAGATTTCTTAATGGGATATCTAACAAGTGCTTCTGTTCTTAATTTGCAGTGCCGTAAGAACACCAAAGAATATGTTCTGAAAAATGCCTCAAAATACAGTTTATGTATGTAATTACTAGCCCTCCAGAATTATTAGCCCCCCTGTATATTTTTACCCACAATTTCTGTTTAACGGAAATATTTCACACTTCTAAACATAGTAGTTTTAATAACTAATTTCTAATAACTGATTTCTTTTATCTTTTCCATGATGACTACATAATATTTTGCCAGATTTTTAAAAGATACTAGTATGCAGTTTAAAGAGACATTTAAAGGCTGAACTAGGTTAATTAGGTAAGTTATGGTAATTAGACAAATCATTGTATAATGATGCTTTGTTCTGTAGACAAATCAATTAAAAAAAAAAAAAGGGGGGGGGGGGGGGTAATAATATTGCCAATAAAATTGTTTTAAAAAAATACAAAACTGCTTTATTTTAGCCAAAAAATAAGAAGTTTTTCCATAAGAAAAAAAATATTATAGAAAATACTGTGAAAAATTACGTGCTGTCACACATCACTTCAAACTACTTATTTCAAGAGTTCACACTTACATATTGCTTGATGCTATTAGCAGGTTTAGCACGCTGTCCCGGTAGAGAACTCTGAGCTCAGAGATGGTCAATACCCATATAAGGGGTCCCCCTGGTAAAGGGAGGAAAAGAAGTAGATGGGGTGGAAGGGGGTATTCTTCCAAAATAAAGAGAAGGTAGTAGCGTAAAATATGTCTATTTTTTGTAAGCTTGAATCAATCTGATTGGATTATTACTGATTACAGATGAGAAGACAGACCAATCATATCACATGCTCTTCTCGAAATTTGTTTGTAAAACTTTACTTAAAAAAAATGAACTGAAATAACACAATTATTGATATTTGTTTCGAACAGCTTAATTATTTTATGCTCAATCCACTTAATTTTGTTAACTTAATTGATTAATATTCAAATTTAATGAGCAAGAAAAAAATATTTTGAGTGTGCAATTGTGTTCTCCTCTCCAAACACAGGAGGTTACAACTACACATTTTCTGCTCTGCCTTGTGATAGTCTGCTAGTTCAATTGTTGTCCCTTTTCAGAGAAACGAAACCACTAAACTACCAACAAAAAGTTTAACTGGCTGGTTCAAAAAATTTGGCGTATGTGGGTCAGAGCAGGCATCATTTAATCTATGTTGCATTGTATCTAAACCAAGGTTTAAAAGTCACAAAACAGCCTTAAATTCTGTGTAAATATGCCTTTGGAAAAAAGAAAGTAATGCTGGTATGGATGGATACACATGAATGTGAGCAAATGAAGACATGATTTATTTCTGGAGCAACTATGAAGTAAATGGCAGCCCTAATAATATTATTTTTTTCTCGCATGCAATATCATAACAGTTTTATCATAATTACGTCTGAAAAAATGTGGCAAAGACAACAATCATATTGAATACTTTCAGATAGCCAGTTGACCTCAGCCACAGTAATTGAATCAGAAAAGATAAATTGTTTTGCCTGGTCAGGTCTACACCATTCTCTTGCTCGTCTTATGATCGAAAGATGAGCTGCCGTCTCAAACCAACATTACAAAGATCTCATTTCCTGTTTATACACCAACAACCTCAGCATCCTGTGTTTAATTAAAACTCTTCAACACCAGATGCCTTCTGTTGCCACCTGCTGTGTGCTGCTCCCAAGAGAGCTAATGCTGTGTGACAAACCCTATTTTCCCAATCAATAACCAGCACCCAAACCTGTCACATCTTTACTTCTCCAGCGCTCTCAAACTGCATATGACATACAGTTTGCATCGGAGATATTTTCTCCGCCAGTACATGCATTACAGGAAGTAAAGGGGCTTCACAGAAACCAAAAGAAAAATTCTAATCTAAATAAAGACATTGGCTTCATAACTTCCTCTTTGTTAGATCGAAGCTCGGCAGCAATAGCACATAGTCGTCACTCATACAGCCCTCAAAACGGTAACGATGCCAACAGGATGGATCTCTGAGGTTCGTATATTTCACTGTTGTGCTTTGTAAAACTAAAGCTGATGACTGTAAAACAGCAGGTGTCAAAACCGGCTGTCATTTCAGAAGTTTGCACTGTAATATATTGTTGGTCAAATGTGGTTTCTATATAAAGTTAACTGAACTGTTAGTAGACCAGTTCAGATTTGTTGAAGTAAAATGATTCTGCACTGAATTTGAGACTTAGAAATGTTAGAGTATTGGTATAATTGACTAATATTAATATTTAACATTTTGTTGCCTTTTTTATTGACTACTCACACTTGTGTCTTATTCAGTTCTCTTTTTTGATATCTTACTATTTTCACTAACCCTAAAAGTCAAATTAAGTGAAAGTGACAATTCTGTATTTATCTTCTCCAGAGGTGGGTAGTAACGAATTACATTTACTTCGTTACATTTAATTGAGTTAAAATTTTCACTCCAATTATACACACATACACATATATACACAGTTGAAGTCAGAAAGTCAGAATTATTAGCCCCCCTGTTTATTTTTTTCCCCGATTTCTGTTTAACAGAGAGAAGATTTTTTTTCAATACATTTTTAAACATAATAGTTTTAATAACTAATTTCTAATAACTGATTTATTTTATCTTTGCCACAATGACAGTTAATAATATGTTACTTGATATTTTTCAAGACACTTCTATACAGCTTAAAGTGACATTTAAAGGCTTAACAAGGTTAATTAGGTTAACTAGTCAGGTTAGGGTAAGTAGGCAAGTTATTGTACAATGATTGTTTGTTCTGTAGACTGTTGAAAAGATATAATCATTTTTAACCTTATAATAATTTTGACCTTAAAATGGTATTAAAAAAATGAAGAACTGCTTTTTTTCTTGCCGATAAACAAACAAATAAGACTTTCTCCAGAAGAAAAAAATATTATCAGACATACTGTGAAGATTTCCTTGCTCTGTTATACATAATTTGGGAAATATTTAAAAAAAAAAAAAAAAAAAAAAAAATCTAAGGGGGCTAATAATTCTGACTTCAACTGTGTGTGTGTGTGTGTGTGTGTGTGTGTGTATGCATGTATATATATATATATATATATATATATATATATATATATATATATATATATATATATATATATATATATATATATATATATATATATATATATATATATATATATATATATATATATATATAGTTGTTTTCTGTTACTGTTCTATTTACTTTGAAAAGTATATCATATTAGTAACAATTGAAAGTTCATTGTCCATCATTAATAGTACAGAGATATATAGCACACTGCTGACACATACAGTAAATACATTTGAAACCAAGGACCCTTTATTGTGAATGCAGAGAATTCATGTATCCTTGAGCTCTAATGCAAACTTCCAAACAGGCAGATTTCTATGGATGAGACATAATTTGGCTGAAATAAAACAATTTGAAAATATGGAATCTGAGGGATTAAAAAAATTGAAATATTGAGAAATTACCTTTAAATTTGTCCAAATCAAGTTCTTAATCCATATTACTTTTCAGAAATAACATTTTGATATATTTACAGGAAATCTTCATGGATCTTTATTTAATATTCCAAAGATTTTTGTCATTTAAAAAAATTATTAATTTAACCCATACATATGCATAACCCATGCATATTTTTTGTATATTGCCCAAATCTGCCCATGCAACATAAGACTGAGATTGTGGTCAAGGGTAGAGTTTAGATCACAAGGATAATTAAAAAAAACTATTTTTGTCTTTAAAGAGTCTTTTGGAAAGATGTTTCAATTCTAAAGTCTGTATTTGGTACAATTACTAAAATCATTGTACTTATATGCATTACACCCTTGTTTTCATCCCTGCAAAATGTTCTCTGGTAAATCCTGTCATTTTTGAAAGAAAAATTTAGGCTTTGTTTTAAGATTTGTTATTTTTTAATGGTCTGAATTTTGGCCACTTACAGTAATTTGCCACAAATTTGTGATTAAAAAAGAGAGAAATTGGACAAAACACCTTCAATGGATATAGTCAAAATGGCTGCACTAGAAACAGATGAGATGATAAGTCTATATAACAAAAATGCTTGTTTTGTACACCTAATTAATTTATACACACGGTGTATGTTTGTTTTGTTATTGTATTTATTAAGATATCAACCTCAAATTGGTAACACAACTTTAGGATTTATGATTGTGATTATCAGATTAATAGTAAAACATATTTAGATTTTGACATGTTTTATGATTTTCCCCAAGTGTAGGTGTTAAATTTAGTTATTTTTAATCTATGAATCAGACATTTATGGCTGTCCTGTTTTTACATTGTCTATTTTATGATCAAATCAGGAATTCCTTCATGGACCATAGCCCAACTTTGCCTGTGAACATGGAGACTGAAGTTCCGCAAGTGTACCGGATTGCCAGCCAAGTGTTTTACGGCATTATCTTCATCATAGGCACAGTGGTCAACCTGACAGCCCTCTGGGTCTTTGCCTTGACCACTAAAAGACGAAACTCCATCACTGTTTACATGATCAATGTCGCTTTGGTGGACCTGTTATTTATCTTACAGCTGCCCTTTCGAATGGTCTACTACAGTCAAAACTACTGGCCCTTCGGGGACATCTTCTGCAGGATTAACGCAGCACTGACTGTGCTCTATCCCTGCTTGGCCTTGTGGCTCTTTGCCCTCATTAGCACAGACCGCTACGTGGCCATAGTGCAGCCACGACACACACGAGAACTAAAAAGCATCCATAAAGCCTTGCTGTCATGTGCAGGAGTCTGGATCATGACCCTGGGTAGCACGGCTCCACTCGTCTTTCTCGAAGAAGATCCAGATCGTGGATCAAATTTCACCACTTGCATCAAGATGCACGACATCATCTACTTGCGCCGTGACAACCCTGTCCACTTTGCACGAATTGTCTTCTTCTTTCTGGTGCCGGTGTGCATAATGGTGGGCTGTTACATTACCATCGTGGATAACCTCATTCATGGCCGCACATCCAAACTGAAGCCCAAGGTAAAGCAGAAGTCCATCAGGATCATCATCACACTGATCATTCAGGTGCTCGTGTGTTTTGTGCCTTTCCACATCTGTTTTGTTTCCATGCTGCTGGACACAAATGGAAAAGGGTACAACACCTGGGGTGCCTTCACCACCTTCCTGATGAACTCCAGCACCGTGTTAGACATTATACTCTTCTACATCGTGTCAAAGCAGTTTCAGGATCGTGTGATCAGTGTGATCCTGTACAGGAACTATTTGAGGAGCGTGCGCAGGAAGAGTCGTCACACCAACAGCGTTCGCTCGCTCAGTAACCTGACCAGTGCCATGATCTGAGGAATAATGCAGTGGGCAACAACAATGAAAACTGAATGTAAACAAGCTGGTGTTTGTAATTAAATAGCAGATCAAGATTTAATTTGCGGGACGAGATGAACAATGTTAAATCCATGAATCAAACTCTTTCTTTTTAAATATCATGTGAGCACAAAGACAAATTACATGGTATAGATTCATTGCAACTTGCTGGACATTTGCATAAAATCAGTTTTGCTGCCGGATATACAACACCAACCAAGTAAACTGTTTGTGCTGGAAGTCACAGAATGTGTTAACACGTCCTTTAAAACTGTTTGGTTTGTTGATTTGTTGTTTTGAGTTTTTAAAAGGGAGTAAAATTCAAGGTTTAAATTTGGATGATACAATGAGAGCCTTGTGTCAAACTTATAATTAAATTATATTTAAATTAAATTTTAAAAAATGCACTGTATATGAAATTAGGGGATGTGCTTGCATATGACAGCAGGAAGTTAGAAATGGTTTCCCTTGCAAAATCTTTGCAGTCTTTGCACAATCTGTGCATAACCAGTTATTCTTTTTCTGAGTATGCTTTTTTATCACAGCAAGTATGATCTTCAGAAAGAGGTATGTCTTTGATGGGGTTAGTTCAAAACAGGTGTATACTATGCGTTGTCTTTCTAGAAGTGCAAAACATTGTCATTCAATTTGGTATGCAGTACCTGTTACATTTCACACAAAAAAATGGAATTTAGGTAATTAAAATCACATAGAGCACTTTATTTTTATTCTTATTGTTTTAATACTATTATTATCAAAGTAATTAATAATCTATAAATATAAAATTATGTTCTGATCCTAAAAAATGCACCAATATCCTTTAATAAAACCTGATCACAATGAAATTAACCAGGAGTAGGCATTTACAGTAGTATTTCGCATGACAGTAAACCTAAACTGTAGTATAAAAGACACCAGCGGGTGGCGCTACTTACCAGGGCACAATTTCAGCTATTTGTCCTAAGATCACCATAAGGTGGTGTCAAGTATTGTAAACAAATTACTTGAAAGTGGCATTATAGGTGCTTATAATTTTGCATTCTACTATTTTGTCTTTTCTTTACTTTTCATAAAATAATGACTACTAAAGGCCAAACTTGTTCTTTGTGAAACTGACATCCTGTAGTGACATGCTTTATCTTTCTCATTCTGTTATAATTATTATGCAGCTTTTTTGACCTAATCTTACTTGAGAGATTTTATGGAGTATTTTGGGTTTTAAATGTTACACTGCAGAACCATTTTTAATGAGTTGTGTTGTTTAAGACTAGAGATTTTTTTAGTTATAAAATCACATGCATTTATCTTAATTTTAAACTTAACTCTGGATGTGTTGTACATTAAAAACCAAAATACTTAACAATACTATGCACTTTACTTGATTAAGCATAATTATTAAAATGGATGTACTTTGTTTTTATATACTAACTTCAATCAAAGTTAAGAAAAAAAAAAACCTGGCATTTATAATACAGATTCATTCATTTAATCATTTTCCTATGGCTTAGTTCCTTATTTATCAGGTGTTGCCACAGTGGAGTGAAACACCTTTTAACACAGATTTCTTATGCAATTTGAGATTCAAGCTTGAGTTTGGGACCAGTGTAGACCAGCAACTGCACACAGAAGAGCAATACAGGTTGTTGGAAATGTCCATAAATCTCTCATATTCCAGTGTTTTTTCAACAGTTAAGCAACAATTAAAATATCTAAATGACAGCCAACAAGTGATAAAGATGATCAAAAATGTGTCATCAAAAAAGTTAATTTCACTGCTTTAATGAAAACTTGGAGCCCTGGTATAGTTTGTGTATGTGACAAACATTCAGGTATGGGAGTAGTTTGACTGGTCACAATTACTTATAATTTATGGATTTTATGGCAATATTTAGATCAGACACTGTTTATGCACTGCTTTTTTTCTACAGTTAGAATGTAAAACTACTGTAACATACGTTTTTTGTAGCTGATGTTATTTTTAAGTTATTTTTCAGTTTAGAAAAATTAATATTACTGTTAAATGTCTGATAATAAAAAAAAATTGGTTCACTGATTGAAATTGTTCACTTTTCAGTAATGGATAATTCTGAAGCACACCATAACAATGCAATAAATTCATAAATGGCTAGTAGCTGTATATAAAAGGAATTGGATAAGTACTCAGTATAACCAGGTATCGAAATTGTTATTGAAATAATGAAAAAGGGACTCATAACATCCAAACACTTCTTGGCAATGGGTTCATAAATACTAAGAATTTAGGAAGAAATACACTGTAAACATTTATTGACAAAGTCAAGACAACAAATATTTCTATGTTACTTTAAACTAATTTTATTAAGTTAAATCAGGTTTCAACTAAGTTACTTAAGATCCAGTTTTACAAAGTTTAATTCTTTTTGTCAGGTTGACTGATGCAAGTTGAGTACACAAGACAATAGGGCAGTGCGATTTGGGGAAAATATCTAATTGCAATTTATTTGACAGATATTGCGATTTTGATTTGATTTGCGATTTAATTTTGTAGTCAAGCTTCAGCTCAAAAACCTGTACCGTAGCTTCTTCTTGCTAAAATTCAGTGAGTGTTAAAAAAAGAAACTGAAAAAATATTAACTTATTTTTAAATATTCATGAATGAAACACTCATTTTTCTCTAGAGCAAACAAAAATAAAATGACCATACGTTTCCTTAAACAAGTTGAACTCAAATTAGGGAGATAGTATAGCTTATTATAAAAATAAAGAACACTCAGCAAGCTAACATGGCTGAAACAACTCTGAAATTGCACTTTACTGTTGCTTGCTACTAGATTGAGTGTCACTGGCAATACTTTCTTTTTTTTGTTGACTTTTTAGCACTCATCACTCATTTGTGTTCACTCAATTGGCTAGCAAGACTAATCACACACAGACGGCAGTCATGCATTTGCTCTAGGCAGGGGAAATTAAATAATACATATGTATTTCATATCGCATTCGATTAATCACACAGCCCTACTAGACAAGTTAACATGATTCAAGTTTAAGTTAAGATTTTTTTTTTACAGTGTACTTTTCTTGCATAATGTATTTTTTACCATGTAGGTAGTAGATATATTTAGATAAAGAAAGTCACTTCATTTATTTCTAAATGAATGATCTATTTGGAACAAACCATTTGAATTATCAAATCAACAAATCAGGGACTTACCGCCCCCTACATGTGGTTTTAGTGTCATATGTTACCATATTTATCCATCCATGGCAGGCCTAACCAGTTAAGGTACCAGCACAAAACAAGCAACATGACTGTATGTTAGACTCCTCAGACCTACAGTATTAAAACTACTGCAAATTGTGCATTGCAAACAGCAACATGCACACTTCAACAACCCCACCTGATACACATCACAGCAACTTAATGGAGACAGACACTCTCTCTGAGCAACTGCAGTCTTCTGACCGGCCCATATGATGAATTATCTGGAAGCTTTCTCAGTAATTTCGAATCTTCATAACAAGTGCTTTTGCCATAGGAAAAATTAATGGAAACAAGATTGTCTTTCATTTGAGTTGATTTAGCCGCCTCGGCAGCCAGATGTCTCTCTCTGGGAATAAAACAGTCGGTGCTTAAACAAAGCCCAGCAAAAAATACCTTTTTTTTGCCGCTCGTGTTACAAACAAATCAGCCGGCGCACAATGGCCATCTGTTTGTTATTTGATATGTGTGAATACATGTTGTAATGACTTTGTTTGTGAATCAGTCAGTGCACTGGAACACACGAGAGCTCTCCAAGTGGCGGAGTGTTTGGAGCTAATCATATAATTGGACACAATAGTCAATGACAAATGGAGTTGCACGGAGCCAGCCAGCTGGGAAGTGAATATGTAATCATTGTAAAATCATATCATTTTGCATATTTGAAGACAGCTTAATAGAGTTTGCTTGTCAGCACACTATCAAGTGATGATCAGAGTGGGCCCGCGGTGTGTGTTTGGTGGGATATTGCTCCGCCGCGTCTCTAGTGACTTCAATGAAGTTCGTACGGTGTTGTTTTTATGCCTCAGCTGTTGCAGTTTTATATTGTGATATGGGAATTATAATGGGATTCTACTGTTCGTGAGCACTTATACTAGAGCCAAATTCACAAATCATATAAAAAACATGACTGGAACTGGTAGTGTCTGACTAGCTTCCTCTGACTACTCAGGAGCAATGTGATTCATGTCAATGGCTTAACAGTGAACATGCTTGAACTCCAGACTTGTGTGATTATGACTCGGCATTCTTATCGAAAATTTGTCACAACCAATAAAAAATAGGCACAATTTCATCAGACATGATCTATATTTGTTCATAATGATTTCATTTATTCAATCATTTTCTTTTCGACTTTGTCCTTTTATTAATCAGGGGTCGCCACAGAGGAATGAACCTCCAACTTCTTCAGCATATGTTTTATGCAGTGGATGCCCTTCCAGCTGCAACCCATCACTGGGAAACACTCATACACTACATACAATGAAGCCTACCCAATTGACCTATACCACATGTCTTTGGACTTGTGGGGGAAACCGGAGCACCCGGAGGAAACCCACACGAACACAGGGTGAACATGCAAACTCCACACAGACACACTAACTGACCCAGACGAGGCTTGAACCAGTGACCTTCTTGCTGTGAGGCAAACGTGCTACCCACTGCGCCACCATGCAGCCTGTTCATAATGAAGGAAGTACTATTGTGTTGTTCTAAAGACGGACTACAAAACAGTTCCAATTAGTAATATAATGGAGGTTGCAACAGATCTTTTTGAGCTTGTTGCGATGTATATTCAAATAACAGATTTATAGTCGATCCTTAGATTTAGATTTAATACTCACTCACTATACGGCTTATTAGTTTTAAAAAGATTATTGAAAACCAAAAAATATATATATTAATGGTTAAATAAAAATATGGGGCAGCACGGTGGTGCAGTGGGTAGCACTGTCGCCTCACAGCAAGGTCACTGGTTTGAGCCTTTGGCTGGGTCAGTTGGCATTTCTGTGTAGAATTTGCATGTTCTCCCCGTGTCCGCGTGGGTTTCCTCTGGGTGTTTCGGTTTCCCCCTAAAGTCCAAAGACATGCGAGTATAGGTGAATTGGGTAAGCTAAATTGTCTGTAGTGGATGTGTGTGAATGAGTGTATGGGTGTTTTCCAGTGATGGGTTGCAGCTGGAAGAGCATTTGCTGGATAAGTAGGCGGTTCATTCCGATGCGGATAGCCCTGATTAATAAAAGAACTAAGCCGAAAAGAAAATGAATGAATGAATAAATAAAAATACAATGTAGAGTGGAGACTTGGAGGCAGAGAGCTTGCAATTTGCTATAAGAAAGAGTGGGATTTATATAGACAAAATTATTATTTGGAAGGTCAAGCAATCATTTCTTTGTAAGACAAAGTTATAACACTTTGGTAAAAAAAAAAATGAAACCAATATCATGTATTTGAAAAACATTCAGTTTTAATTCAATGTTTATAGATTTAAAATCCATTTAAAACTGACACTCATTTGATAGCCTAAATGTGCCACTGTACAATACAACTGTCAGGACAATATGCATTTCATCCATCTATGACAGATGCTTTAAATGTCAGGTATCAGTCGAAAAACATTCTTTACTGTACTTTAATGTTATTTAACAGTGTTCATTTACCATCACAGTCTAAATATTCAAGTTTTTATTAATGATTTAAAATCAGGCTTATTTTTTAAATTTTATGTTTTCATTAAAAAAATAAGGTTTAGTAATTTCATTGGGAATTTTATTATAATAATACATATTTTGAGTCAATATTATGTTTTGTTTTAGCTTTGGTATTTATCTTAGTTTTCAGCTAAAGTTAATAAAAATAATTTTGAAATATATTTAGTCAGTTAACACATCTTTTATTTCAAGCCCCAAAATGCTTCAGTTTTGGTTAGTTTTTATAACTCTGCTCAGAAATGTTATTCTGAAATATTATTTGGTATTTTTTACAAAATATCCCTAAGGAGGTCTTTCATCATATTACCTCAAGACCAAATTTGTATTTGGCCCTATTAAAATCACCAAATTCATAAATTTTCCTTTGGCTTAGTCCCTTTATTCATCAGGGGGGGCCACAATGGAATGAACCACCAAACTATCCAGCATATGTTTTAAGTAGTGCATGCCCTTCTAGCTGCAACCCAGCTCTGGGAAACACCTACACACTCTCACATTCACACACATATACTACAGACAATTTAGCTTAACCAATTCACCTATACCACATGTCTTTGCACTGTGGATGGAAACCAGAGCACCTAGAGAAAACCCATGCAAACACAGGGAGAACATCCACACAGAGATGTCAATTGGCTCAGCCGGGGATTGAATCAGCAACTTTCTTGCTGTGAGGCGACAGTGCTAACCACTGAGCCACAGTGTTGCCCTCTAAATCACCAAATTTGAATGCACAATTCAAAAATGAGCATTGCAGAGTAACATTATAATTACTTATGGAGGGTCATACTGCACCATGTGGTCAAGCTTTTTAAGAATCTGGTCTGGAATTTTCAGACATCCTCAAGCAGAGAGCAAAAAACCCACATCTTATCCAAAACCATGCCAAAGGTGGCATATTGGCCTAATGAATTGAGGTGCATAATGGTGTTTGACAGCGATTGGATGGTGCCCTTCATTATCTCTACAGCCACAGAAATCTCAGAAAACGACTCATGCGGTTCCCAGCGGTGCCTGTGTTTACCCTTACTGGCTTTTGCATTAAGATCTTGTCTGGTCAGAAGTGGGAGAAAGACCTTGCGCTCTTTAATCCATATCATAAGCCATGATCTCCCAGAGAAAATGCGTTCAACGCAAAAGACAAGTCCCATTGACCTGTCAGTTAGTAGAGGAGAGGTGAGGAAAACATATGGCTTTGATTACAGCGGCGGCTATTTTAGCGGACAAGCCCGATGCTGATTCACACGCAGAGAATAGCAGCACCATTAGAGGGCATAAATAATGTACAGTCCTTTTTCTACACTACTCAGCTAAGTGCCTTGAAACCTTGGGCTCCACTTGTCAGGTTTTTCAATAGATTAGGACAAGATTTATTTTAAGTCTGTAAAGTAGCATGTTCCTGACAGCGTTCAGCGGGGATCGAGTGTTGCACGTGAAAGCACGGCACCCTGGTTTAATTGTAGCGGCACTGTGGAGCAGACAGGCCTTGTGTCGGATCGGTTAAATATTTAATTCAGTCTCACTTAAACTTCCCCATGATCCATCGTATCACACCAGCAGAACACGCGAGGCGGAATTACAACAGGGATAAAAGACATGAAAGTTGTAATTCCAAACATGGCCCTTGCTAAAGCTTACAAAGAGAGATTTGTGTTAAGAAACAGATCAGAGACTTCGCCCTGTCTTTTTTCGTCAGTTTTCTTCGCTCACTGAATTTGTCTTTCTCCCACCCACTTTTCGCTCTCCGTTCCCTCTTTCTTCCTCTCTCAATCCATCCCCCATCCCACTGAAGTTACAACTGAGAAAACAATTAAATCCAATTTAAAATTCGACTACATGTCTGTGTCATGCCTCATTATGGGAAGGTTTTTGGTATTCAAAATAATTGAAACCTGACGCGTTAAGTGCGCGGGCGGACTCCCACTGCAGGGCCCAGGGAGCCGCAGACAGAAGAATGATTGTGAGAGAGAGAGAGAGGAGAGAAAAGGAGACCACTTCAGTGTGACAGAGCGGGGCAGCCGTGTGTAGGGATCTGACAGCGGGGAGGGTTCTTGTGTGTGCGCGTCACGTATCGGCCTCCGAGAGCTCAATTACAAGATTGATACTCAGAGAGGAAACTTCATTTTGCTTTACAGATGTCGGCACCGCCAGAGAAAAGCGAGGCTGTTGTTTAACATAAGACGGGTTTGTGCAATGAGAATAAGCTCATGTGAAACTAAAAGGCCTTTTATTTCCTTCTAATATCAGAATTACGTTTCTTTAGGTCTATTTCCTCTTACAAAGCCTTACTTTCGACTAATAATAAAGTGTAGACTTGACTGCACATTATCCTGGCTGAGGAGAGAAAGTCTGACTGACATTGAAAGTAACCAACCATAGCCAGTTTAGTTTTTAATTAAATGATGCAACAACTATAGACCATTTTGAGGGATGTAAACAATAAGAATGGTCGTAACCTAATTCCCGTTTTACATTTTTAATGCCCATAGCTTCCGAGAATACAAAAAGGTCCACACATTGGTAAATAATACTATAGAAGGTGTTTTAACGTAAAGTTCTAATTGAATAGCCTTTTGTTACAGTTATGAAATAGTTTAACAACAAGCAGGAAATTACTATGGGTCAATGACATCACCACATTGAAATGGTCTATAGAATGTTAATGGAATAGAACAAACCAATTTAAATAGTTGGTGTATAGCTTATAGAAAGGTATGTATGATAAATTGTGTAAAATACAGTGACATCATGTATACAGAATTCAAAAGTTTTTTTTTTTTAATAGTCTACTGTAAACTATGCAATAACTCAAAGAAACATAAAAAGATCAAGCAAAGAGCACAGATCTGAATGTAATGATGCAAATTGACACTTCATGAATTTTCACAATTGACTTCAATAGCAACAGCTTCAATAACTGAAATTAATTGTCTTGAATGTTATCTTGAATTTGTAGGGGATTTTATTTACTTGGAGAGCATCTTTGACCTACAAATATGTTGGAGATTTTGTGTTACAAATAATATAAGCAATACGGCTTATAAGCAATACGGCGTTATGGATGTGACATTTGCAGTAAAAATTCGAAACATAAATCCACATAGAAAGTATACGTTAACATTTTATTGAAACAACTGTTTATTATAGTTATGGCAGCAGAAAAATATCAATCTGTAAACATGGAAAATATCTGTAAAACATGAGAAAAATAAACATGCGTTATGGATGTGACAAAAACAATTGCGAGTTTACAGTACACAACATACTTTGTAGAAATTCTGTGAATTAAACTGCACAACCCAAAAGAAATATTGCCAATAAAAAAATAAGAGTCGGCTCACTATAGAACAAACATGATTGATTTTATTTTATTTTTCATTTTTGCATTTATGAGGAAAAATCTTTGTTATGGATGTAACACTTTTTCGTTATGTGACTTTGGTAAATCAATTATAATTGTTTGAAAACATTGACAGAGACATTTGAGTATTTCTATCCTGTAAAATACTTGCTTACACAAAAAATGTAGAAACGGTTTCTCTATTTTGGTGAAAACTTTTTTTTTCATGACAAGGTTGACATTTGCATGGAATTGTTCCTATATTTTTTAAATAGTTAATTAATTTGACGGAAAAGACATTAGTTTTATGCATACATTTATTTGCATATGGTGTTATATCCAACTATTATATTATTGAGGTTAGATGCCTTCACCTGTCCTAAAAAGTCAAGCCAAAACATTTTACCTATAGCCTCCCCTAGTGGCTGGCACTAGTATACATCAAAAATCATGGCTGACCCATTCAAATGATTGGAATGTGAAGTTAAAGATTAAATAAATTTATTTCAAACATTGTTTCCATCATTTTAGGTAGTTCTTATAATGTTGAGATATGTTCAAATGTTGCTTTTTAAAATAGGTTTGCTTTTAGATATTAATAAAAATGTGTGATCTCATAATAACATGGTGTGATTGGGTTTAGGAGTTTAAGTTTAAGTCACAGCAGAGACTTTATTAAACAGGGGTCGCCACAGCGGGATGAACCGCCAACTTATCCAGCATATGTTTTACGCATACACATACACAATGGACAATTTAGCCTACCCAATTCACATGTACTGCATGTCTTTGGACTGTGGGGGAAACCGGAGCACCCGGAGGAAACCCACGCAAACATGAGGAGAACATGCAAACTCCACACAGAAACACCAACTGACCCAGCAGAGGCTCGAACCAGTGACCTTCTTGCTGTGAAGTGAACATGCTACCCACTGCGCCACCGTGCAGCCCTGTGCATTTTAGCTTCTGTGTTAACTGCTGAATGAAATGGAGACTATAATTTAAAACTGAAATATAATAGAAATAAAGTCTATAAAATATACTGAAATAGAACTAAATTCTCAAAATCTTTCACTGTTTTTTTACTGCAGAACTGTTTTCCAGCATCTTTCATGTGAACGAGCTGCAACTTGGGTATCACAGACAATTAAAAAACATAAATACGACATCACTTGTTTGTTTATCTGCATGTGGCTCATAATTACAATATTTTTACTCTACTTGAAGGCCACATAAGGTCTACTGAAGTCTCGCGCTGATTATGATGTTCAGAAGAAAGCAGTGCCAGACTGCATTTGCATTTGAGCATGGGCCAACACTTGATGAAGTTCTGAGAACATCTCTGTTTCTTTTCAAAAGACCAAAGGGCCATCTCTATATTTTCATCTTAATTTGATTACGCGCCATCCTGTCTCTGTGAATGATCTGTTTTGCCTCAAGAGGATCTTTTAATCACTTTCCTCTCATAGTGTTTTTTTCTCTAAACGTGCTGCAACTGTCTTGGACGCTTCCCAACCACGCTTGATTGAGAGGTAAAAAGACATTTGGGAGAAACTTTGTGTTTGGGTGCGTACGTGTCTGCGGCTGGCTTCCGCGTCGTCAAAAGAACTGACAATTAGTTTACAGTGGCGCTACAGAAATGCTCACCGCCTGCCTGGTGGCGGAGATGCTTTTGTCTCCTGTCCTCCATTAAGAGAGCCATAAAGGTAGCGAGAACAGATGGCTGCTGGCCTGCTCTGTCCTGCATCTCCCCACAACTGCCACCAATCCTTTGCGTCCATTAATCTTCTCCTCCGTATTCTTGCGACACAACTATATTAAACAACTCAGGAAAGAGAAAAAGAAATAGAAATGGGGGAGAGAGCCAAACAAGCCAACGCAGCTGTCAGGAAGCCGAGAGTGAACCATCAGTCCACAAAAACCTCTCTAAACGCTTCTGTAAAACGGTGCGAAGAAAATCATTCTGCCTTGAACCTGACCCTATAAAAGTGGTATCCATGGCCGGCGAAACAATAAATGCTCATTAAAAGGCAGCTGCCAGTGCTGTTGAAGACTTCACAGGCCTGGCTGGAAAACACAAGCACATCTGATTCCAATTGTAATTGAAGAAGACAACTGTTTCCGCCCGGGCTGAAGCTGGGGAAATTTACAGTGCTGATGGCAGGGCTTGTTAGAGGCTGGACTACACAGTAGCTGAGGCCTGTTAAACACACAAGTTTGGCCAGAGTGATTCAATGCCTTTTCTTTTTTTTAACTGCACCATTAAGTTCAGATTGATTCCTTTTTACTGCCAGGAGATTTCAAGTACAAATACAAATGGTTTGGTGCTGTAAATTCTCTTTCATAGATGATCTTATCTAAAAGAATGTGCCAGGAAACAACAAACAGAGGTAAATGAAGGAGACAGTCCAGGAGTTGGTATTGTCTGTATTGTCTTACATATTTAAAGAGTTTTTTTCTTTCTCTACAGTAAAGCCAGAGATCAAGCTTGTAATTATGCATCATAATATGATTAAAACTAAAACCTTTATTGAACTTATTCTTCAATGCGGAAGTGCACTCTTTTTTGCGATTGTTTTAGAACTCCCGATTCAGTTGCCTATGGGAGAAATGACTTGTAGGAATAATAACTACTTGCTCTACAAACAAGTGTTTGCATGATTACAGACAAAGCAGAATAATGTAATAAGAAAATATCAGTTTGCAACATCAAGCAGCAGAACGCGCTGTTTTTAACATCTAAAAATAAATGGAAATGAATGAGACTGAAAGTCTCGAGCCAAAAAGATTCAAATGGCTGCGCCCACTCGTACGCGAAGAATAAGGTGAATAGCAGAGGTGTCCAAACTCAGTCCTGGAGGGCCAGCGTTCTAGAGAGTTTTGCTCCAACCCTAATCAAATATACATGAACCATCTAATCAAGCTCTTACTAGACATACTAGAAACTTCCTGACAGGTGTGTTGAAGCAAGTTGGAGCTAAACTCAGCAGAGCACCTGCCCTCCAGGTCTGACTTTGGACACCCCTGCTTTACAGAATATTATAACAATTCTATATTTATTCTTTGCTGTAAATGAATTAAGAGATCAACCCTGTAAAGCACTTCATCTGATATTTACAGAGCAGTTTTAAAAGTTGTCGAAAAAACAGGAGAGGTTGAAATTAATCTTAAAGTTCTCATTTATAAAGGTCAGTTCACCTCAAAATTTCTTTTTCTTTTTTTGGCCTGAAGATGATGTAGCTGCTTTCCAATTGCCACTATTGTTGGCTCTACGTAGGTTGTGCACGCATAAAAGTCAGAGTCCGTAGACAAAAATAGATGCAAATAAAAACGTCTTTATTTTTCCAATGAACAGAATTCCTTCATCAATATTCCTTCATCTATATTGCACACTACTCTCTTGTCTGTATGTTACGCTACCTTACGTTACGGTAAAAAAACTGTGTGTTTCCTATCAACCTCTCTTCCTCAGTGCAGTGAAGCCACGGTTATATAGTACGGTAGTGACACCTTGTGGCCAAATGCCACCATACAATGTATGGCTCCAACAGATGATCTTTTTTTTTAAATCTGAGATTCTCTAATGCTTAAAATGTTAATAATAATATTGATAATTTTGAATTGATTGTTTTAATTCAAGACTTCTAGATAGATGTGAAAAGATAAAATAGGTTTTTATTCATATACTATAAAAAAAAGGCAAACACAAGAGGGTCTTGTGATAGCTCAAGCATGCATGCTTGACATAAACCTTTTTGTTTTGTGTATGTCAAGCAGCATGTTTGAGCTTCAGCGAGAGTCGATTGTGGTTGAGCTTTTGTTTATGTTGGTTAATTAGTGTTTATGTGTGAATAAAAGCCTAAATTAAATCTCTTCATCATATAACACTATTTAGAAGACTTGGATTAAACCACTGATAACAGAATTTTAATTTTAGGGTAAACCCTTAAAGTTGTTGGCACTTCAAAACGAAGCTATACAAATTTGATGACTTACACTGAACTGGCGTGAATATGAAAAATGTTGCTATTCTAAAACCTGACAATTAAAGCCAGAACTGTTTCTTCAATAAGAGCCCACAGAGGTACCAAGCGCACCATGTGGTGGACTTGTCAGCCCACCTACTGTACACCAACTTCAAGTCCTCAAGGTTTTAACACACTTAAGCCACGTACTACATTTGTGATAAATGTATTACTTCTCATCAAATGAGTAAGATGCACAACATTGTAGCTGCCTTTGCTCTACAGGAAAAATAAACCCAATCACACTCTGCAAGGAGAAAAACACACACACACACACACACACACACACATGCGTCAGTCCAGCGCTCTGTGCTCTGCAGCGTGAGGGAGGTGGCTACTCTTGATGGGCTTTCTCTCCATCAGCATGCTGAGCTAAAAATCTGTTGTCTGCGGCAGTGGCGTGCAAAACACATTAATGCGTTCGAGGCCACCGTGACTTTATGAGGGACAAATATTTCAGAACGCAGCTCTATTTGGCCCCCTCTGCTGCATGTCCAGAGCAGTCAGTGGCTAAATTGAAAAATCAATTCCAATTTAAATGATTGGAATAAAGAACTCCTGGAGTCAGAGATAAAAAGGCTGTCTTCTCCTAGATCCCCTTTAATTGGAAAGTCATTTCTTCAGGGTATTCTAATGGTTCTGAGGGAAGATTGCAAAGCAAAGTTGATGAGCTGGAGGAGGGTTAATAGCTTCTGTATGTGTTTCTGTGTCTGCATGTTCGGATGGTTTGTGCATTGTCCTTATGCACGCAAGCCTGCCTTGTGACAAATGGACAAAATGAAGAAACATCCATGGATCAAGACACTTAGTGGTGACTTTGCTCTGGTCAAAATAGGTGCTGTTCAAGAGCATCAAGTGTAAATATCATTCAAACTAAATTTTCACTCTCATCCAGTAGATCAAAATAATAAGCATGCCTTTTAAAACCCTTTTAACATTAATAACATGGCATTTGTTATCTAATCTTGTCTAGTAATGCATCTAGATAAGGGTTCTCCAATGGCATTTATAACTGTTTGTCAATTTTCTCAACTCCCTGCAGCATAACTTTTGTGCTCCCTTCACCTCTTATCTTTATCTTTAAAAGGGTAAAATTTACATTTACTTACATTCATGAATTGATTAATAATTAGAAAAAAAGAAGCCTACAATTTAACAGTTACATTACATATTGGGGTATTACACGATGTGGATCAAACAAAGTTTTCAGTTTGTCACATTTTCAACATTAAAACACATAAAAAGTAATAAGATACATCCTTGCTGGATCAATGTAATTCATATGTTCAAGCCAAAATAAAACTGCCGAAATGAAATGTACTCACAATTCATGTCGATCCAAACTTGTGTCGGTGATTCATCTGTGGAAAATGGCGACTGTGCTGTTCTGTAGCTCTCAAACTCCAAACAGCCCATAAACGTGTTATAAAAGTAGTTAATATTATTCATGTCTGTTAATCCGTGTCTTCTGAAAACTTGTGATTGGTTTGGATGAAAATATAATACGCGAAAATAATGTGTTTTCACTCAAAATCGGATTCCTTCTCGTTTGAATTTGGCGCACAGGCTGAACTGTAGTATTTAATTAAACGCAGCCAGCACGCCTCCATATAAGGAAAAGGCGGGGCTGAACGCGTAACTTCTATCGAAAGTCATTACGGTCAACGGTACATCCATTTTAATTAAATACTTTGTATTAATTGTATTCCCACATTCCCAACACCAGTCTCTTTTTGATAGCCAATAATACATTAAAAACATACAAAGACAGTCCGATGCAAAACAGAAACCAATAGCCTACAGTATTTAAACATTGAAAATGTACTTCTTGATTTAAATTAACAAACAAGATTGGTTCTTTGGTTGTTGATGTACTGGTTAATGTATTTGGTTGTTAATGTATGTTGGCTATTATCAGATAAACACATTTCTGTTACTTTTAATAAATAGTTCATCCCACCTGGCACTTGGAAAAACTGTGTTGGAGACTGTGCTTTAACTTTGTTGTTATTGACGAATCATACAGTGGGGCAACATTAAAGTCGTCAATAAATCCAAATTGAGCTATTAGCTAAATGTGCAATTAGGCCTAATCCATGGTCATCTTTACTGTAAATCAGAAAACTTCTGCACTGAAAAGCACTGTCTGGCATATAGACTTTAAAAATGTTACCTTTGATCACTTTCTTAAACAATTTTAAGAAGATATTTCCTTGTCATTCTTAACCTAACTTTTACCACATTGTGCTTAACTCTGCATTATCTCCATTATAAACATTGTTTTTCTTATCTTTGATTAATGTTTCAAACTTGTAATTTAGGAAGTATAGTAATCTGCATTTTGGGCCATGTCACATTTATTGTAATTTCAAGATGACAACACAAGATGTTCTATAAAGAGCTGTTCACATCCTTGCTCGTGGAATTTTATGTTAATAACATGGCAGCAGGTGCTCCACCAGTCACATGGAATACACTGTACAGATAATTACAGCACAAGTTCTATCAGTATACCGTATGATCTCTATTTACAACTTTGTCATTTTTTTATAGTTAGGACATGACATGAACTAAGTACTGTTTTTGACAAGGTAATAAAACCAAAAGTCTTGTCTGAAAAAATAACTTTAGTAGTTAGTAGTTAGCAATATGAAATATGAGAATGCACAAAGTTTGATCCCATTATCTCTTTGGAGAAATTATGTCAGAATGTGGAAGATTAATTCAGCATTTTTTCAGTTTACGTGAGATTTTCCCCCTGGGTTTAAAATAAGCACTGTGGTAAATATAACTTGATACTTTAACATTTTGGTCTATAATGTAAATTATTTTACAAATGTGAATTTTGAAGCTGTTTTCTGATATGTTGCTAACAAATTAGAAGAACATTCGGGATGTGATTCTGTGCAGTTCATGTAGTAGAATTTGTTTACCACAGACTTTATTTAAAAAAATACCATTTAATAGTTATTAACACAAGCCATCTGACATCATTGCTACACCATTGTATTGTGAAAAGTGAACTCTTGCAAAAGTAACCAAAAGGTGGAGCTTAAAAGAGTCAGTTGGAAGTTACATTAAAAAAAGAAGTGCAAATTCATAACCATTAAAATAAAGCCCACAGTTTATTATCCGTAGACAGTACTTTAACTGTTCATTGGCTGTATCAGTGTGCAATCTGTTACAGGTTGCGTTCTCAGTACCATCAGTTAGTCGAGCACAAAGTGCTAACATGGGCAGTTGTTATTGAAGAAGAAATAATGGTCATTGAAGCAGGGCTCTATAAAGTAGATTACAGAGGTAGACAGGATATTTACAGATACTGCAGAGGTCAAGAGATTGTCTGTGTCTGTGCTGAAGAGATGTGTGTTGTGCAGGAGGAGGGGGTTCACAGAGGAAAAACACACAAGAACTCTGGTTGGTTTCATTTCCTGGGAAGAAAGGAAAAGTTAAAAGGTGGCCCCCGAACAAATGAAACTCAATTTCACGGCACATTATCCTTCCCTGTTCTCTTCTCCTGGCTTTCATTTTCATTAAGACCACAGACAAGCATAAATTAATAATTACTGCCCGAATGTCTAAATGCAGGCCGCTCTCCTGTAGCCTTTCATTTTCCACTGTGGCCTTGCATGTTCATGCTTGCAAAATGTTAATTTAGATAATGTGGCCTGCCCCTTGTCAGATAATTCTGTTTGGTGGTTCCACTAATACATAATGGTCTTTCTGATTAGATGACATTAAGTCTATCTTGTGTTCAATCAAGCCTGTGCGATTTCCTTCCTCGCCGACTCAAAGATGAGCAGATGAAGAACAGAGTCACATGGCTGCCGAGTCTTTGATACCTTTTTACTTTATGAACTGTGCTGAATGTCAAATGAGGGTGAGTAATTACGTCTGACCGGCAAAACCAATATTACATTTAAGCATGCTTCTGGAATAGGCATTATGTCGCTTCCAGACATGCAACTGTCTAAATCAAAATGTAAAAATCAAGAAACACATAACTGGTATTCAGATTAAATTAGGCAGTGTGCTCTAATGCTATTAGCGCTATCTTATTTTTTTTTATTACCCGAATGGAATAAATAAGAATTATGCATGCTAGTTAGTGTAGTCTATTAATTTGATCATTAATGCAACACATCAGGGTTTCTCGGTGCTTGAACACTCAAGGCACTGAAGGTCATTAATGTTATAATTGTAGTTCTGGTCCTCGTATTTGATTGGCTGAGCATTTATCATGAATAATTTCTGAACATTATGTTGTTACACAAGAAGGTTGTGATAAGCAATTATCATTTTCTGTGGCTACGTTCAAAATTGTATCCTCTTTTATTTTGAATAAGTACATTCTTTGTGATGAGTAAAATGTTCTATATAACATGGAAGTGGGAAGTAAGAATATAATGTGGATATACACATCCACCATGTCTTCACTGTCATTTGATCTATCAGAATCATTTGTATCATTACACAAAAATAATATAAAGGGTTATAAATAATTTACATTTTAGAATTTCTACCTGAGTAATAGATAATTTGATGGAATTTTGCATATTATTTTATGCAACCCATTATCCACCCTTTATTACTTTTCAAAGTTGCTTGTCTGAAGCATTTACTAAAATAGTGCACAACTAACATAAGACATACATACCATTTTATGTCTGAGCAAACTTTAGCTTAACTATATAAGCTTAACATATAGCTTAACTGGTAAAGCATATCATTATAGCAGTGTGACAATAATGGATTCGATCACAGGAAACACTCACAGTTTTAACCCTCAAAGGACCCTGGTCACGCTACCTTTCTAGCCTACAAGACTGGTTACTCAAAAGTCTTATTCAGGCCCATTCAGTGTGGGTTTTAGGACCTTACTTCAGCTACATTTTTTCTCCAAAACTTACTAACCACGCGTAATATTTTTTTTGTACACTACCGGTCAAAAGTTTGGGGTCAGTATTTTTAAATGTTTGAAAATAAGCTTCTCCTGCTCACCAAGGCTGCATTTATTTAATCAAAAATACAGTACAAATTGCAAAATTGTGAAATGTTATTGCACTATAAAATAACTGTTCAAAAGTAGTTTATCATTTAATAATCTATTCCAGTGATTTTAAAGATTTTAAGCTTCATTACTCCAGTCTTCAGAGTCACATGATCCTTCAGAAATCACTCTAACATTAATTATTATTATTATTATTATTATTATTATTATTATTATTATTATTATTATTATTATTATTCATGGTAATATTATTAAAAACAAAAATAACTGGAGTAATAATTTCATTTGAAACTACATACAATAAGAAAGCAGTTATTTAAAATTGTAATAAATATTTAACAGTTTAACATATTTTTTTTACATTTAATAAATGCTGCTTTGATGAACAGAATCATTTTCTTAAAAAAAAAAAAAACAGGAAAAAAAAACCTGACCCCAAACTTTTGACCGTAGTGTACATCCATATTTCTCACATAGTATTGTAACACAGTTTGTGCTGAATACAAAAAAATGCACGTTGGCCAATACTATTTAATAAGTAGCTGAAATAAGCACAAATGTTAGGGCATGTCAAAACATCTTAGTCACCCCAAAATCACCCCAGACCCCCGCAGGTTAAAAAATTCACTTAAATATACCGTAAATGATGTTCTACATAGCCTCAGCCAAATGCCTAATTACAAATGTAAATTTGGTGGATTAGAAACAGGAGGAATGGTGATCAAAAGACCATCTAAAAAGTCCACACACATTTACAAACATTTATTATCATTGGTTGACTGGGATTGGTTATACAGTCTCATTATAAGGTTAATATTTAAATCATCTGGTAGTTGTTTATCAGTTGTCATGAGGTCGACAATAAATCTTTTTTTTTCAACATTTCATCATTTGAGATTCATTTTGAACCAAACCATCATTGAACAGATTAAAATAAAAATAAAAACTCTGTATCTACAGTGCTCAGCATATATAAGTACACCCCTAACAAATCTCTCTTTTAAATTAATATTTTTAATAGAAAGCTATACAATATTATATGTGTATGTAGATTAGTCAGTACTGAAGCCAAATCTGGAGCTTATCTAACTTATGATAACAGTCCAAAAACTAGTACAGAGCTACCCAAATTTATATTCATTCATTTTCTTTTCGGCTTAGTTCATTTATTAATCAGGGGTCACCACAGCGGAATGAATCACCAACTTATCCTGCATATGTTTTATGCAGCGGATGCCCTTCCATCTGCAACCCAGCACTGGGAAACACCCACATACTCTTGCACACACTCACATACACTACGGCCAATTTACCGTATCCAATTCACCTGTAAAGCACGTCTTTGGACTGTAGGGGAAACCGCAGTACTGGGAGGAAACCCACGGCAACACGTGGAGAACATGCAAACTCCACACAGAAATGCCAACTGACCCAGCCGGGGCTCGAACCAGTGACCTTCTTGCTGTGAGGCAATTGAGAGGCAGCGCCACCGTGCTGCTCCCAAAATTGATATGTTATAGAAAAATATTAAACACAAATATAAAAAAAAATTGTTGAAATTTTGTAGGTTGTCATTTTTTTTCAATATTTTGCTTCAATTTAATTGTATTATCCTTCAATTTCTAAATATGTTTGGTGACTGAAATATTATTTGAATATCTATTTAATAATTCTGTTTTGTTTAAATGCACCTAAATACATTGCCTATATTCACTGAGAAATGGATAAACATATTCATTTTCAAAATGGGGTGTACTCCACTATATACAGCTGAGAACTGTAACTTTTTAATCATTGTTTGTTTTTATTTTTTGCTTATCTTGCAATCTGTATTGTAGTTTACCCAAAAATGAAAATGACCTCATTATTTACTCTCCCTCATGTGGTTTTAAACTATTATGAATACAAAAGACATTTTGAAGAATGCAGGTTGCTGGCACCCATCAACATCAATAGTATGGGGGAAAATACTGTGGAAACCAATGGGTGCCAGCTACAGTACCAGTATTTTTCTAAATATTTTATGTGTTGTTCAACAGAAGAAAGAAACTGAAATAGGTTTTGAACAAGAGAAGGTTAAGTGAATGATGACAGATTATTCTTTTTGTGTGAACTATCACTTTAAAGGGGAACTGACCATTTTTGTTGTTGTCATGTGTCATGAGCATCAGTCCTTCATTGGCTTTAAAGCATAGTAAAACATGTATCATACAGTATGTGCATTTCACAGTCTCATCAGAAACAAATAGTAATAGCATCTAGCTACTACTCTTTTATGAGTGAATTCAGACAATCTTTTTGTCACATTCTGGGAAAGTATGGCATTTTGGATGCAGCCCGATTGTTATTTAAAAGAAGAGGAAGAAGAGATAGAAGCCAGAATTAATTTTGAAATGTGTGATGGAAATTTTGCAGCAAAACCGACAAATTATTGCCATCCAAATATCTACTTGTTATTTGATCTAATACGTAAGCTATATCAGCCGATAGATTATAGCACCTCTATTTGACAACAACATCCCACTGAACATGTGAATTCATTTACAGTTATCTGCACTAAACGGATCGACTGACATTATCACCTTGGGCATTAGCGATGAAAAGACTGTGTGAAGTAATCACCTGGAGAATGTCTTTATATTCACACTCGACACTAGAAAAGCACACACTCCAAAGTGATGACATTGACACGGTCCATGTTTGGAATGAGCAGCGCTCGTTATTAATGTGCTCGACATGGGACGTGATTACAGCACCGTGGATATTTTAGTCTTTGTGCCTCAAAGTCATGTTCTAACTGAAATGAATTTATTACAATATGTGCAGTGATATGAAACATCTAGCTGGAGGGGTGAATCCCGCTCAAATAGCTGGAGCAGAACAAGACATCAAACAGCTCATAACTACTGTACATTTCTGTCTGAGAGAGAGGAAAATCATCCTATTCTCAATCAAAGATGCAGACAACACGGATCTGCTGTATTTAAAATGCACTAAAGTAAGCAGCCTGACGAAGAAAACAAAACAATTTGATAGACAGCACATTTGCGGCTTCTTCACCGCCTCAAATTTCAGCAGTGAGTGATAGAAACCTTTTATGCTCATGAAAAGGCCGAACTTGAATTACAGTCACCATTGATTGCCACTTTATATGTAGTTTTTCCAAGGTTGATAGAAACTTTAACCTCATTTTCAATAAAGAAGAAAAACATGAAACGTTCCAGACCTTGAATTTTTACAATGCTGTGTTGAATTATGCAGCGATCAGTCAATTATTCATCTCCAAGCCTCTCTGTTACAGCCACGCTTTCAAAAGCATGCAAAATGGACCTGTGCACGGCCGTGCTGTGTCAACACATTTCCATCAGAATTGCTTACGACAGGAAATTGTCATTCAGTGTCAATTCTGCCTAAGCTTTTATAAATTTGAAATAACACTAATGCCAATTAGCTGCGTTGCTTCGAAAAACAGTTTCCTGAGCCAAACACTTATGTGATCTCATGGGTCATTTCTGCTACGCACTACCTTTTTAGCTCTGCAACTTGTACTTAAAGTAATGTTTTTGCTGTGTATAAATATTTCTCTTAAAAAGTGTATAACATTTTTGGGAATATGCAAGCTTATGCACTTGAATATTTGCAAAATGACAAATTGATAAAAAAAAAAAAATTGGAATGTTTAACCAGGATAAATAAGATCAGGAGCTCATAACAATGTCATATTTATTTTATATGGGTATTTAAAAATATATATATCATAAAACTATTTATTTAACAAATCTATTGCTATTGGCAGGTGTTTATCAGTGGCAGTTGTCATTTGAATATGTCAAAAAATACATTTTCCCTTTTTTTGTATTGAACTCAACAGAATCATTAAACAAATATATATGAACGCTTTAATTATGGTTTGTTTTATTGTCTGCGATCTCTATTACACAAAATGAAAATTACCTCATCATTTACTCTTACTTGCGGGGTTTAAAAGTTTTTCTTCTGTTGAACACAAAAGAAGATATTTTGAAGAATGCAGGTTACTGGCACCCATCATCTTGCATAGTATAGAGGAAAAATTACTTTGTAGGCCAATAGGGTGCCAGCTACCAGAAATGTTCAATTTATTTGGGGTTTAACTACCCCACCAAGAAAAAAAAATTAGATTGCATTTCTTAACTCCTAATGTCGCTAGTTAACACACTCAATGCATCTTTTTCAACACATCCCATAATTTCTGAAATATTAACCTCAACCAAATGGTTGATATGTCGGTTTATGGTTAAAGTACCGGAATTAATACATATACTATGAAAATCTGAAAATATGCAGTTTAAGACCAATTTATTAAAAACATTATATATATATATATATATATATATATATATATATATATATATATATATATATATATATATTCAAATTAAAACATTTTTAAATTCTAAATCATCTTTATTTTTGAAGTCTGGCATAAAATATTTCAGATTCTCATTTAACATGTTTTCTTGTTTGTTTGTTTGTTTTCCCAATAAAACCTTTCAAATCAAGAGTAGTAGTGCAACATGATTATATTTGTTAGATTTTTTTGTAAACCAACAATGCTGTGTGTGTTATTTAAAACAGTCAAAACATAGTCAACCATTTGGTAGAGCAGGCAGTTGCAGGGTTATTCAACAGAGGAAAATGTTTAATCAGGATGAATAAGATCAGGAGCTCATAACAATTTCCTTTTTATTTTATTGTGGTATTTAAAATAAAAAAAAAAAAAACACAAAACTAATTATTTAACAAATCTATTGCTAAAAGTTTCAGACGTTTGTCTTGTTTTCACATGTTACTTCCTGATGTCATTAAGGAATATTTCAAGCTAGAAAGTGAAAGAGGTCAAATTCATAAAAGGATCACCAATTAAAATGGGAAAACATGTCTGGTTTTAAACATTTTGAAAAATTCGATTAATTATTTATTTTTAATTGAGGCTTTTCAACTTAGACCTTATTATTTGATCTTAAAACGGTCAATTTAATTCAATATAGTATTTTTTTTTTAAATCCACACTCCTGTTTTCCTAATTGACATTAAAATAAATAAAAACTATATTGACACATATTTACTATTAACTTTGATTTTATTTATTCTATGCACGTGTTCCTCGTATACTGTATGATGATAGGATGCAACAGATTTAAAAAAAATGTTCTTGATGCAGTCTGTTTTTTAAGTGATGCTTCCTGCCTATTATATTGTTACACCAATAGGTGGCAACAAGCATTTGAGTTTGGTGACAAGTTGGTGATTCTTTGAAATCAATCATTCATTTTTTTCTTCTTCTAAAAACACAGAATCATTGTGAAATAAATTCTCTGAACTGATTTATTAAGAAACGCCATCACAGTGTCATCAAAATTGTGTTAAGAAAAAAGAACATGACCTGAATGTTATGCTCGTTTTTAAAAAATCTTATTTATTTTGCTGTCTTCGTTATAAATGTGTCATTTGAGCAGCAAAACAAATCACTTCTATCAAATGATCTAGAACCATGGGTGTGTTGCACAAAAAAGAATTTTCTAAATGTGATAATAGTTGTATCAATCTTGCGCCTTGTTTAAAAAGAGGTAGGCTTACATTTAAACCCTCAGTTTGATTCTGGATTTAACTTCAAAATAACCCTTCATTAACCATACCCTTGTTGCTCCATCACTTTGAACTCAGATGTACATTTCAGTTTAGGATTAACTTTAAACCTGCTATCGAGGACCAAAATGGCAGCACTTATTTGGAGGATTAAAGTAAATGAAAGAATTGCTTGTAGAAAAATAAATGAGCATCTCAACCTTTTTGAGTTTTATGATGATGCGATTAGTTCAAAGTAATTCAGAAAGAACCTTGTGATGATTGATAAAAGTGTTATTTTTTTATGAAATCAAATATCAATGTTATTCATTGTAATATAAATGATTATTTATTCATATATATATATATATATATATATATATATATATATATATATATATATATATATATATATATATATATATATATATATATATATATATATATATATATATATATATATATATATAGTGTTGTTTGTTATTTTTCATAAATAAATGTTCCTGCTATTTTTTGTAACAAAAAAGCTACTATAAAATGAGCCATCTTTTTTATTTATGAAAAAAAGAGCAATATCCTGTAACGAAAATGGGGTTTAACAATATGAAAAGTATTTAAAAAAATTAGCACTTTCAAAATAGCATACATAAACACAGTAAATCTGAAAAATACAAACAATTCCTGTGTGTAGACTCAGTAATTTTACTTTTATAGTGATGAATATGTTCTTTTTTTTAATGCCTTTAAGGCAAAATAAATGAACGTGAACATAGAAGGCTGAGAAAAATAAGAATTTCAGGAGAAAGTTTCAGACGGCATTTAAAGGTTTTTGCATCTGAAGTCTTCATTTACTAATGTACATTTACTTTACTAAAGTATATATTATACACAAACCATTACAATTAATCATAGGTGAAATTTTTAGTCACAGCTAAATGTTTTAATCAAAGATTTGTTATCTATGGACCCTTTTCACAAGCCTGTCATCAGCATCTTTAATCTATAAATATACATATATAATATTCCATCTTTACAAACTGAGATTTTATTTAGTCAGTTATGTTTATGATGCATATTATAAAAACATAACCCATACTGTAACCCAAATGACCTGATTTGCTTGGCTCAATCCTAACAGTTTATCAATAACTAATTAAATTACATGAAGAGATGTAAGCTTCTTCTCGTTTCCTTCTTTCTTTGACTATGTGGCTTTTCCCAGGAATATTGTGCTCGTTCAGCCGGAATGAATGAAAGGTATTATTTCTCAGTCATGTGTTGTGTAGAGCCGTGTGCTCACTGTACTAAGCATGAGTGGTTTTATTCTGCTAGTTATTGTCATTGCTCAGTAACACATGTTTTACAACTCAACCATGAACAATTTTGATTGCCCTTCAGATTAAAATATAAGCACGCCGCTTACGTAACATCATACGTGACGTTTTGTTTTGCGGCTGAAAATCTTCATTAGGATACATTGAATCATGGATTATGAAATAAACTGCTTTACATGATGACATTTGATTTTAAAAAAAAGTGTACACGTTTTCTCAAGCTGACAAAGTGATTCATTCGCAAAAGAGTTTAGTCTAATAATCAGACTCACAAATATTTTATTATCATATTTGACACCATAGAATAGAAAACAGACACACACTCATGCAAATCCACACAGATACACTTCAGTGCATGTGTGCAGACACGCACAATTTCGCTCATTTGTTCTCATACACACACACACACACTCTCTCTCTCTCTCATACCATGTCATTACAGGAGACAAGATCAGAAAAGAGGGAAAAGCACTTTAAAACAAGACATCCTTTCAATATTTATACGTTTCCTTTACTGCCATAGAAAGAAATAAGGAACAATGTGTCCATAAATCTTGCTACAGTGTTTACATCACATAAAAAGAAACTAAAAGGCAAGTCCCCTTTGATGAGGTAAAAAGATACTTTAACATGTAGTTTAACACAATAAACATTTGAATTGTTACAGACCGAGGACAAATGCGTGACAAAATAATGTCTATGATTATAGTTTAAATAGCTGCCCCGTAACATTAGATAAGTCCATCTAATAAAGGATCCTTTCAACACATATTCTTTCTTGATTATCCAATAAGTGCCTCATCACCATCATCATCATCATCTACTTGGTATAATAAAAGCCTGTAATCTATGATTTAATATATTCGACATTACCGCTAATTAGCAGAGTGTAATTTTAAACCCATCCGGCTCAATTGTTTCACTCTTTATTCAAATCTGACAGTTTGGGATTGCTGTGATTACTTGATTTTTGCCTTGGAAAAAGGCAAATTATGTGAAGGACTTGTGTGAATATCTGCTGGCAACGATTAATTAAATCTGTCAAATATTTTAGGAATCTTTTTCTTTAAAAAAATATGCAATAAAACAAAAATGTGTTGCCAGCAAGTGCACATTAGCATTATTTCATTATTATATATAATTAATCTGCAAAATAAGAAGTTCAGCATGCACTTTGTTTAATCAAATACATGGGGGGCAATAATGAATTATTATTATTACTTATCTTCCATTGTATCTCAAAATTAATATAATTTTTCTGCGACTTGCTGCATGTTTGTTTGTTGAAGATACTGACTTGAACAATAGATATTTATGTAGTATGATACATTAAATACTTATTTAAAGGGCCCTATCAATCAAAGTAATTCCCCTTAAATTCAGTGTAACAATGATGTGTAGCATTTGGTGACCTATACAACTGAATTTAAAATCAGTTCTTACAAGATTCAGCTTCAAAATGTAGCTGTTAAAAAGAAAGTGTTCAACTTTATTATGCTGAACTTCATAATAAAGTTCAGCATGCACTTTATTTAATCAAATATGGTCTACATGGGGGACAATAATGACTTATTATTATAAGTTATCTTCCATTGTATCTCAGAATGAATTTAATTTATCTGTAACTTGCTGCATGTTTGCTTGTTGAAGATACTGACTCGAACAATAGATATTTATGTAGTATGATACATGAAATACTTATTTAAAGGGGCCTATCAATCAAAGTAATACCCCAAATTCAGTGTAACAATGATGTGTAGCATTTGGTGACCTATACAACTGAATTTAAAATCAGTCCTTACAAGATTCAGCTTCAAAATGTGGCCATTAAAGAGATAGTGTTCATCAACTTTAACTGGGTGTGAGTGAATAAACCCTAAGTACATTTGTTCAGCACAGTTAAGTATTTATTGAATAACATGAATTCAGGACAACACATTTACATGCCTGCATGCTTCCTCACCGTAGTGGCAGCGAATTGAAAGAATGATGGCTCAGAAACAAAACAAATCTAGAAATTCAATATAAACGTCGGTATTGTTCTCCTAATAGATCTACTGCATACACAATACCAACTTTTAACATTATATACAAATACCAAAGTGAGTGAGTTAACCTATCTTCTGCTCTTGTATATACAATAATGATAGAAATGAAACTTGATTGTTTGTTTTTTCTTCTAGTTTAGAAAACATTAAAAGCAGATATTAGTCTTTTCTGTTGATCAACATATATTCAAATTCACATTTTCAGAGGTTCTCCTCCAAGTTTGGATCTTTAACATCTTGGCAAATAGTTTTAACATTGACTCGTGTGTGTATGTGTGTTTTCTTCTTTTAATACAAAACAAAACCTCTGAATCCGATTGAATTTCCAAAGCTTTCTCGCTGGTTTAAATACAGTATAAAAAATCTTCAGTGCTGTGAATTTGTTGTAAATATTATCACCGAGTGTACCAAAAGGTACGTTTTACTGTGCTCAAAATGTCACCTTGGTCAACTCATCATATCCAATCCCACATCTGGTATATTATAATGTTGATATCAGTGATAATACGAGTCCTAATACTACATTCGGACACAATCCATCCTCCACATCGGGCCCAGCATAAACCCTTGGTGCACCTCTATGAGCGATTGACCTGCTTCTGTAACTAAATTACCCTGCAAAGGGACTCTGGAGAATCTTCCTAAAACACATGTGGCCAGTCTTCAACGTCATGCTGTTAGTACATCACTGTGGTTTTCAGAAAAAGTCTTCCATCTGCTAAAAACAAAACAAAGAGAGACAAGATAATAAGTACAGTGAACAGAATTGATCCATTAAGTAAAGATAGGAAAAACACAAACTGTAAACCCTCGATTATGTCACATTTTAAAAACATAATATAGCACTTATGATTCAAAGCACTTCACAAATGACAGTCTGTGCGTAAATAACATTTAGCGGAGGAAAAAAAGCTGTAACAATGCCTTCTTCAACGTGTACAATCTAATGAGCTCTGTCCATTTCCAGGGAAACCTTCACCGGCAAGTGCATGCCTGAATGGACAGCAGCTCTCTTTGCCTGTTCTGGTAAAAGCATCTGTTAGGCATGGCTCAGGAGCTTGTTTGACGTTTATTACCAGAACAGTTCCTCTGTGTCCGGGAATGCTGCATCACTGCATTTAAGCAGCGTTTGCTCTCTTGTGAAGTACAACCAAATAAATCAGCAGAAGGGGTGATCAAAGATGCATTTTTTTTGTAAGTTATAGTGGCATAACTATGAATAAAATATATAATAAATGAAAAGGCTAAACATCAAATTGCTGATACATTACGTTAATACATTAATGTTAATTTCATGGTAATTGAATTAAAAATGGTTCAGCTCATTGTAGATAAAAAAAGGACTCGTGTTCCAGAAAATATCTATTATTAATTATCCATTAGACGCTGATGCATTGCATTTTATTTAACCCAGAAATATTGATTAATGTGAAACTAAATCTGATGGACATTGATTAATTGCCGGGAGTGCATAAAACTGCATTATGCCATCATGTTTGTTTATGTAATTTATTTGACTTACAGGTATAATATTGTGATCTAATGATGGCGATTAAATATCACCAAATGTATGACTCTAACCCTCATTTGAGTTTTTTTTTTTTGGTTGTGTTAATGCAAACAGTATAAACAATGCAAAAAAATGTGTATTTTTGTCAAATGTATATTGTAGTATTTTACCTGATTTTCTTTCTAAAACCTTTTTTATAAAGACTACTAACTGTACAGCTGCCACATTCAAGAGCAAAAGGTTTGTATTATTATGGTGTATTGGATTATCACAATGTGTTTTGAGTCTATGTGCAAAGATATGTCCGTGTGTAAGTGGCAGCATGCATACAAAAATAATTTATAAAACATAGTGTTACTGTAATCAGTCCCTCCAGGATTTTGTGATTTTGCAAACGCTGAATTTATTGAAAATCAAGCAAACTCCACAAAATTTTGCGGATCTTGCATTTTTCTTTGCTTAAGGGGGCTGATAATATTGATGTTAAAATGTTTTTAAAAAATGTTAAAACTGCTTTTATTTTAGCCAAAATAAAATAATTAAGTTTAATGAAAATTTTCTCCAGAGGAAAACATATTAAATACTGCACTGCAAAACCCAACAGTCAACTTTATCAAATGAAATGAGTGTAGTTAAATAAAAAATTTACTGAAAGTTAATTCTACTCATTTGAAAAGAGTTTTGAACTCAGTGTTGAAGGTAATGAGTTAATTTAATACCTCATTACTTCAACCTAAATGTTCAGAGTACTCATATAGATTATAGTTTCCTCAAATGGTTTGAGTTACCTTTAATTTTTGGGGTTTACAGTGTGTGAAAAATTCCTTGCTCTGTTAAGCATATTTTGGAAAAATTTTTAAAAGGAAAAAAAAAAATTCAGAGGAGGGTAAATAATTTTGAAACAGCAACACTTTTAATTTTTTTACTAGGATGGCCTTCATGAGAGACTACATGTGCAATGATTCAGTGGATTTTGATCTTTGACCTGTTACGTGCACACGCTTTAGATATAAGGATACAAGATATTTTTTTAAACATACAGTATCTTTTAATTTTAAGTGTGATTTTATGAGTTACAGAACCTAATGTCTGGGTCTAAGAGTAATAAAAATATATTTAATAAAGACTTTCGTCTGTGGTATATTTTTTTACAGCAAATCAACACAAAATAATGGTGCAAGTATTGCCGCAAAGCTGCAGAGAAATAATTTTAGCCTGCAAAAATCTGAAAAAATATCCAGCGAAATCCTGGAGGGACTGTCTAATATTCCAAAAATCTTATAGCTTCTTAGTAATAGCTTTCATCCATCCATTCATACATCTATCCATCCATCCATCCATCCATCCATATATATATATATATATATATATATATATATATATATATATATATATATATATATATATATATATATATATAAACAGTGACATTATGTAGACAAAAGGACAGTTTTTGGCATTTTTTTTTATCAATGACACCATTAAACAAATGCATACAGATGTATTCAGATCACTAGATTCTGATTGGCTGAGTTTTCTAGACTGCACCATATTTGGTACAGACATTGTTTGATATCACACATCAACAGCAGTGCAGTATATCAAAAATCAATCCCTAGAATTTTAATAATAATAAAATGCCAGAAAATATGCAATTTATATATTAAAATGCCACAGTTGAATATCAACACCCTCTGAACAATGACGACAACAAAAAACAAGCAGAGAGCTAATCTTAAATGTACAAATTAGCATATTAATTCTGGGTCAAATGAAGTGTAGCTAAACTAGCTTGAGTAAACGGTGCCAGGAAAGCTTCTCGAGTGGGAAGAATCGAACGGCTGCCATGTTGTTTTATGAAAGAACCCCCTCATTAAAATATGTTAAAACTTTGGCATTTTTATATTCAAATCAAGATGAAAAGTTCATTAAAGAGGATAAATATTTCATAAGATGCTAAATAAAACAAAGGCATTTTTGGCTTCTCTCAGCATAAAATTCCTTTGAAAGATTAATTAATACATGTAAATTATGCAAATTATGCCCATGCAAATATTTTATGAAGACAATTAAGGGAGCCATTAATTACTGCCTTTTTTGCTTCAGTGACATTCATTCATTTAATTTTAATTTCACTTTAACTGTTTTGATGTTTAATCTTGCAACAAAGAACTTTATCTCCCCGCACAGGGTCGTGTAAACTTGCAGAAAACATCGCGAGGCGAGCGCTGAGCATCAGGAACAGATACCGGGGAGATATTATGTTCGGTATCACAAGGAATTAGTGGCGAGATGTGCTCCCAGAAGCACGGAGCCAGGAAAAACAGTCAAGCTTATTCTTGGAATGGATTCAAAACACTGGAAAAGCAATTAATAAACACAGACTGTGTTAATATAGCAGAATTACAGAGTGTGACAAAAGACAAATAGAAATAATTAGTTCTCTGAAATTATGCTCTCATTATTTTTTTTCCCTCAACAGCCAAGTGCTGAAATTATAGCACGTCTCTTTGCTTTTTATACAGATTGGAATAGAATTTTTCCCTCACATGCAAGTGTAATTTATCAGCATTTTTTTTTATGTTTTTGCCATTTGAGAGTAATTATGCCACACTGGTTGTAGGCCACAAGAACCATGACATAAACACACACACAAGCACACTGTTGTAATTGAACAGACACACATGATGTTTTTAAACACACATACACACTTCTTTTTGGCCAGACTAAGCCAATTCTTGAAGGGCACTGACCGAACAACCCGTGAAATGATTGCATCTTGTGAAGCAATAACTACAGTTTTGACAGTCAAAACATACCTGTTTTTTTCCAAATCAAATGACCTCAATGCTTCAAATTTCATTACTGCTCAAAGATGAAAAGGGATTTTCAAGCATCAAAACAATAAAAGTGTACTGCAGCTTTATTTCATCTATAATTTTAATTATTAAAATATCCACTAAAATGTCATTCAGCGGAACACTAGTTTAAATGCACAAAAATATGTCAGGGATATTTAAAACAAGAATCATTTGATGAAATATTAAAAGATCATGGTTAATTAAATGTTATTTTAAATCTTTTCTACTATCCCTTTTGTTTCATTTGGGCCTAATATATTTCATCTGTTAGCCTGAATGAAAAGAGAACATTATTTCACCCATATTTTGATGTATTACTTCCACAAACGTTATTTGAAACATCAAAGTAGACACTTTAGTAGCACTTAATGAGCTTCCTATTTATATAACATCCCTTTTTAGTCATTTAATTTGATGCAGACTCCAAAACGGGACCAAAATCTCGTCTTTGACCCCTATATGTCTGCTCCAATATGAAACTTCTCACAGTGACAAGCTTCTTTTTAATCTACACTTATTCTAAGTTTCTATATCTAGCAATTAATGCTGGAAAATTATTAATCTTTAGGCATAACAGCCATCATAATGCTAATGACATTATATGATCCAAAAAAATCCTTTTCTGCTCATCAAGTCAATGTCACTTGATTTAGTCGGGGAAAAATCTCACTCCTTTCACTTGATCTTCATTTATTTTTACTAAAAACTTCCTGCACACACACTCGCACACACAAAAATTAACTAGGCTAATCAAACTGGGTTACGGGGCTTTTACTTGCGACGGGGTATTAAAATACCATTTGCCACATTTCATAGCAATTTCCACACACTATTTTCAAAGGGAAATTGAGACCACTCAAGACGACGTTTTTTTTTTTTTTGGTATGGCATGTGCTGCTGGGTACAATTAAAATAGACATCAGTGGTGAGCGACTTCACACTTAAGGTGTAGTTAAAATAGTGTGACTGAAACATTCGCAAATGGGCAAGTGGATTTCTGTGAAAGCAAACCTGATTGAAGCAGGTGCATAAACACCCATAAACCCATGAAGTGTGTGTGCATTTTTTGGAGTGGGTGTGTTGTGCTCCTGTGAGGTAACTCCACTGTGGGTCATCTTCAGATAATGAAACTTCTTATTATGCTCATTAAATTGCATTGGTCTCTGAGGTGCACAACATAGACAGGGTCTGACTGTCAAGGGGGTCTATGTTTAAAATGTTTCTTTTCTTATATCCAATCTATTGAGCCAGACACCATTTTGACCATGAATATTCATTAAAAGACTCAAACACCCATGTTGTCTTATCCTGCAGTTAAATCTGTGATTCATTCATTTTCCTTTGGCTTAATTCCTTTATTCATCAGGGGGCGCCACAGCGGAATGAACCGCCAAGTTATCCAGCATATGTTTTAAATAGCGGATGCCCTTCCAGCTGCAACCCAGAACTGGGAAACATCCATACAAACTCATTCACACACAAACACTAGGGCCAATTTAGTTTAGTATTCAATTCACCTATACCACATGTCGGGAAACCGGAGCACCCGAAGGAAACCCATGCCAACACAGATAGAACATGCAAACTCCACAGAAATGGAGTCCAGCCAGTATTTGAACCAGCGACCATTTTGCTGTGAGGCGACAGCTCTAACACTGAGCTACTATGTCGCCATCTGTGTTTCAAATATATCTATATAAACCATTGTAAATAAAATAAAAACGCTTAAATCTGCGTTTGGCCTAGATAGAGAAGTTGTCTTAGAGTTATGAAACGGCTTGCATAACGGTCTTTTCAATTATACATATTAAAAGCATTAAAATGATCCCAGATCACTGGGATAACAGTTTATAGTTCAGGTATAAACAATGACGTATATGGTAGCAACCAAATTAAAGTAAAACACCCTTTGAGAGAAACTTGACCAGGTAAATGAAAGCACAGCTAGGAAGGCTAACTTAAGTTGTTACAGTACATTGTTACAATTATATGTTTAACCATTAGTTCAAGAGATTCATTCAAAAGAATGATTCATGCAGTAATGAAACAAGTAAATTCGGTTTGCATTTGTTTATACAGTATGAGTTAACCCTTTACAGGACGATTTAAATCGTAATCAATGTCAACAAATGTAGTATATAAGGTTCTTCACCAGGTAAAGGATTTAAAGTAACCAACAATGAAGAAATATTTTAGGTAATGTTATTATGAACATTAAATTATAAGTTATTAAAATTTGATTGGTCAGTCTCGACATCACAAGGTATGTTATTTTTAGATAACAACTGCTAAATAACACAGGCTCATCTGATAACTTCGACTCACCATGACAGTCAGTAAATATGTTCAAATCCAAATACTTGCATCCACATTCATATACAGTGCTCAGCATAATTGAGTACACCCCATTTTGAAAATGAATATTTTTATCAATTTCATAGTGAATATGGGTAATATATTTTGGTGCATTTGTACAAAACAGATTTATTAAAGAAATAAATGTATTACAATAATACTTTAGTCACATAACATCTTTAGAAATGGAAAGATAATACATTTAAATGTATGCAAAATATTGCAAAACAATTACAAACTACATTTCAACAAAATTGTATATATTTTTTGTTTCTCTTGATTTTTGCTATTTTTGAAAGTTTTATTTAATATTTTTAACATTTGACCTACTAATTTTTGAAGTCTACTAATTTTTGTAAGGTATTTTGTTAGATAAGCTCCAGATTGTACTGACTAAACTAATGTATATGCACATATAAAATATTGTAAAGCATCCTACAGAAAATATTAGTTTAAATAAGAGATTTGTGGGGGGTGTACTTATATAAGCTGAGCACTGTATATCTGTTTGTCTGTCACACTGCTGTTTTTGACTGCTTTACATGGTTTCATTCAGCTGTTATAATTTCTATCTGCTTTGCGTATAAAGACTATTATGTATCAGAGGAAAAAATTGGGTCTAATTTTGTGGCAAGCAGCTGTGTTTTAACCAGAACGTTTTCTCTCAACGGGCTCCTAGATTTAACTTTATCCCTATCTTAATACACTGTAAACTAAGATTAACAACTGTTTAACTACTTTTCAGGTGCTGTGTAAATATCATTGCACCTGCTGCAGCCATGGTTGGGCAGTATAGTTCCTTGAATATGGCGCCAGAATAAGAGTATAGTTCCTAGCCATATCAGCCAAAAAAACTTTTCAGTTTCAATTGGATTACACAAAGTTACTACAGAAGAGTCAAGCGTCAAACAGAACAATTATTTATTTGATTTATTTGAATGAAGTATTTTTGGCCAAGATGCTAATGGTCTAATTTAATTCAATGATCTATGCTAAGCTAAGCTAAAGTGCTCCCGCCAGACCCAGAGATCATCAGAATGGATTTAAAAAAAATGGTAAAACCATTTAACTTGACGGAGGTTATAAAATTTCACAAAAGTGCAGTTCTCCTTTAACAAATTAATAAATTCAGTAAAAAAATATTGTTCAATCTTAGTTCATGTTAGCCGATGCTAATTAAAGACTTATTGCTATTTCATTGGACATTAAGTCATGTCATTTTTTGCATTTTCAAGCAAAAGCCTCTGTTTTAATGCCTGGTACAAAAGAACAATGACACGAGAGGTATTAAAAATCCATTTTTTAAAGTCGTGCAGGTTTGGAACTACATTAAGTTAAACAAATGATGAAACTATATCCACTTTTTGGGTGAACTGTCCCTTTAATAATATCCCTTTAATATATCCCTGCTGTTAAAAACTACAAAACAAAAGCAGAATTTTAATTGACTGAGTGGGCTTGTTTAAAGTTTAATCTTCTTCATGTTCCTCATATAATATCCTATCAAACTCCCTCACACACTTAGCTCTCTGAATCAGCAGACCGTGCCATTGTCATACTGTACGTTTGCGTGATTTTTCCTGTCTAGAGATGTTCTTTCGACAGATCTCACTGATCTTGACCTTCCTCTTGAACTGTAGGGTCTGTGGCCCAGATGGCCGGCTGCATGCATGAACAGCAGGCCGAGTTAAAGCGAGCCTCATATACTGAAGCCGAGCTCAGATTTATAGTCTCCTCAAAAACACGTACCTTGTATTGTCCTCTCAGCATCTGTTCTGCCACTGCTGCGGTCAGTCTCTATCTCCTGGGTCAACGAGTCTGGCGAAATGAAAAGATAATGACGATTAAACATCCATGACATCTGCGCTTAATTAGGGAAGTTTTTTCCAGCCTCATCTTTGGTGATGGGCGGAGGGTGGATGTGCTTGGGTCGCTCAGGTCAGGGCCAGATTTGACCAATGACTGGATGGTGTTACGAATACTGAACAGAGAAGTTTGCACATATTAGGCTTATCTTATGGTTATTGCAAACTTGGTGGAGATGAAGCCAATGTAGAATATTCTCTATTAAAAACGTGAAAAATTCAGAATTATTTTAATATTTTTATTCTTTTAATGTTGCATCTCTTTTTGAAGTGCATGCATTGAGGTGTAACTATAATGTAGTAACATAAGGAAATACAGGGGGATGGAGTATAAAATAATTTGGATTATGTTTTGGGGGATATTTATATATTCAATATATTATTCCTATTGTGAAAAAATCAATAATTATGGCAGTATGTTGCGCATAAAATACAGTGTTACAAAATAAATCTATGTATGTCATATTAATTTTAACCCTTGTGCACTGTTTGAATTTACTACCCTTTTGTTGTGTTCGGGATGAAAGCATCCACTGAATTAAAAAAATTAAAAAAATTTAAAAATCTATCAAAAACAATGTATTCAAAGGCAACGCTGTTTCACATGTCCAAGACTTTGATAAAAGGTAAAAAAAAAATCCAGTTTACAATTATTTTTCATATTGAAACTGTCATTTTGTGTTTTTTTACTCACCAAATCAGTGACATAACTGATGAATTTGGCAATTAAAGAGTTAAAATCTTGTTGTTTTCTAAGCAATTTAGCAGTTTTGATCAGGACTGAGGTTCATTAACAGATTTATGCAAAGAAAATTGAAAAATAATAATAATAATATATATATATATATATATATATATATATATATATATATATATATATATATATATATATATATATATATATATATATATATATGCAGTTTTACAGCTGTTGTTAAAGTTGGTTGTTTTCATCCCGAACATAACAAATAACTAGTAAAATTGCCAAGAGTGAATCATTGAGCCTATTCTGAAAATATGTGTCAAAATAAGATTTATCACCAAAAAAAACCAACATTCTGCTAGCTGAAACACAGAAAAAGTTATGGCCATATTAAGACTCAAAATCACCACAGAGTGGATGAAAACATCCCCAACAGTACATAAGGGTTAAATATAGTAATTTGATAATGTGCCTTTTGTTTTATTTTTCTTATGCACATGCTTATTATAGAACCATCACTATTTAACTCAATTATTTAGTTTTTTTTTTTCTTACTACTTTATAGTTATAGTTTTTTATCTTAGCTTTTGTCATTTTAATCATTGACTTCATTGGTTATGTTTTCATCTAACATTCATATTTTATTTTATCTAAGCATTATGTCAATTAATGAAAACATTATAATAGCTTGGTACAAAAGTTATTTTTGATAATTTGGAAAAAGTATTAGCCAAGACTGTTAAATTTCTGTTAAAACATGTTAACTAATGCTAACATGTTTCACCAGCAATCGTTGAATCACTTGAATTGAAACATATCTGTGATCTTAATATTTAAAAAGACATTCTCTTTATGAAAGAAGTGCTTGTATTGGCATGTATTGCTCATAATTGAATGTTCTCTCATCTTATTACATATCTTCATACAATACTTTCTGCAAAAATCTGATTGCTTAATCTTTTCTTTTTTCAAATGAGGTTTTTTGGTCAGTAGTTGTGTACTAACTGAGAAAAAGTTGCCCTGTATTACATCATACTCAACATAAAGCTTTCATTTTGTGAAAATGACTACTTTACTATATTATCTCTCACATACAGAAGCATATTTCATCAGAATATGCTCATCAGGCAACTAACAAGCCTGCTAGACATTGCAGTTGTGCACACTATTTAAGTAAAATGTCTCACCGTTGAGTGATCTGAGACTTTCTGTAGGTGATGTCTGTTTCAGGGTCTGCTCTGCCTGCTCTCGTCGTTTCGACTCATATTCCAGCGCCTCCTGCAATTTCCTCTTGGCTTTCTTTTCTTTCTTCAACCGCTTCTGAATGATAGCTGTGCGCAAAGAATACAGAAAAAGCAGCAGTCAAGGACCCCAGTCATATGCGGCAGCACATCTAATATCGAGGAGCAAAGGAAGGAGAGCTAATTTTCAAACTCCCTCGGAGAGGAAAAATTCATAGAAAAGTTGCAGCTGAAAAAAGAAAAACCGTTCTTGTTCAATGAGAAATTGACTGTGTCATTAGCGAAATAATTGAGCCAGCGATAACCTGGATTAACCTAGGTTAAAATGCCAATGAGACGGGGTTAAGGGAAACTTTCTGTAAAAAAGGAATGGAAAGAGGCGAGCTGAATTTTAAACAGAAGAATGCTGGAGGGCTGTGGGCACATTTATAAGGATCCTTCTGTGAAACTGGCTTAATAAGCTCAATTTGATTCATTATGTAGGATAAATACATAGAACATGAGACTATTAAGCTGCACTTACTGTATAGCATTGCTTTTGTGCAGAAAAAAAAAATCTAAATCTTTTATTGATGTCAAAATGTAGTTTATAATTATATGTTATGCAGTAAGAGAGTATTGTAACTAGAGGCCATCTGTAATGCACATATCATTTTTAATCTCAAAGAGAGTTGAAAATTATTAGCTAAACTATTATCAATCTGCAGTCCAATCATGACTTTCCCTGGAGAAATATTGTGGCTCATTTAAAAACATTTACCACATAGATGACTTATTCATGTTTCCGCGAGTTTAACCACACACTTGAATAAAGGCTTTGTATATGCTTCTAATGCACTCATTGTCTATGTATGTAGTTACGGTAATATACTGTATTCCCACAAGCACTTCTGCGTGCATAATCAATATGTGCTCATGTATCGATCGTAATGTGAATATGCCTCATTCTGCTCGATTTATGACCTTGTCTCTATCACTTTGGCTGTACGCTTTTTTGTGTGCTTGTAATTAACAACTGAGCTTGTAACAGGGCTTTTCGGGTCATTTTAATGCACTTTTACACTAATTGCTCTATGCATTAAAATGATGAATTAAAGTTCACTTGTTATAGAGATTCCTGCATTTTCAGAAATAAAAACATGGTGTTTGTTTTTGCGAAAGTCATCATTAAAAGGTTGTGATTGTCATGAGTGATTGTTTATAGTATCAAAAGTAAAAACATAACAAGAATAAAAATAATGAAGTCAGTACCAGATTTAATTCAGTGTCACATAATACTTCAGAAATCGTCTAATAGCCAAACTGGTGCTCAATTTGCATTTTTTTTGTTAAGACCGCTGAAGTAATAATATGTTTTGTTTTTCAGCATTCTCCAATTAACAAAGTTTAGAAGCATTTCAAGAGTTCACACATAGCAGATGATTTATCATAAGCTTGTTTGGCATGCTGTCCTAGGAGAGAGCCCTGCACTCAAGGGATCCTCGAGTCCAGGGCTCCCTCCCGTTCGCAGAGCGAGAGTGGATATTGAGCTCAGGTAGATCTCAAAAACTCCCCGGCTGAAGTGGCTAAGGTAAACTAAGGATTCACCCAGCCTCACCAGAAACTTAGGATTGGAGGATTACGATTAGCTAATGTGGGACCGGATGTGGTAAATCATAAGAACATGATCCTCTCTAAATTAGTTAATAATTAAACTTTACTAATTTGAAATAAACAGTTGAAGTCAGAATTATTAGCCCCCCTGCTTACTTTTTTTCCCCCAATTTCTCTGATTTATTTTATCTTTGCCATGATGACAGTAAATAATATTTGACGAGATATTTGACGAGACACTTCTATATAGCTGAAAGTGACATTTAAAGGCTTAACTAGGTTAATTAGTTTAACTAGTCAGGTTAGGGTAATTAGGCAAGTTATTGTATAACGATGATTTGTTTTGTAGACTATCAGAAAAAAAATAGCTTAAAGGGGCTAATAATTTTGACCCTAAAATGTTTTTTAAAACATTTAATCTGCTTTTATTCTAGCTGAAATAAATAGACTTTTTCCAGAAGAAAAAAATATTATCAGACATACTGTGAAAATTTCTTTGCTCGGTTAAACATCATTTGGAAAATATTTAAAAAAGAAACGAAATTCAAGGTGGTGGTGGGGGGGCTAATATTTCTGACTTCAACTGTATATTTTTTGTTCATAATATTAATCCTTTCAAATGTCTTTACTGTTAGTTTCATTCATCCTTGCTCAATAAAATTATTTACCTTTTCTCTGATACCACATTTATGAATGTAAAAGATAATAGCATCATCACACATTTGATCATTTACTTGTCAGAAATTAAAATGTATGATCAATCTTAAAAAAAGAACTATATTTAAATTACTCAATCAAATTCAAAGAGAACAAAAATAGGACTTTTAAAAAAAACTAAATTCTGTCAAATTTCAGCTCTCATTAGTTATTGCTTTAATAACCACCTAGTAATGCAATTTTGCTTGCCTAGGTAAAACTAGAAATATCATAAAAACTCCCCAAAGCAGGTAAACAGCACTTACATTTAACTAAAAATATGTCAAATATATTTTATTGCATAACATACTGCTCATAGATAACAAGTTCTCAACACAATTAGTCAGACTGAGAATGTGCATTAATGAGCTGATTAAAATAAAACAGTTGAAACAAATAGATGTAATTTTTTTATGTGACTAGAAAAAAAATATGCACTAATAAATGTGATTCACAAGTGCAAACATAGCTCCTTAATGAAAAAGGTAATTTCTGAAATTGGGCCTTATCATCACTTTTTTAGAACTGAGAATTCAAGGCAATAAGAGATATAATGAATTGCGCGTACAGCATGTGGTTTAAATATGTGTGTGTGTGTGTGTGCGTGCGTTTGAGTAAGACACACCTCTGTTCTTCTGCTCGACAGCCAGTTGTTTCTCCAGGGTTTCTCTGAGCTCTCGCTCTCTAAACAGCTCCATCTTCAGCTCTGTTTTCTCCAGCTGTACTTGTTTCTCCTGAGCACGAGCGTTATCAATCGCCACCTTCAGTAAACCCTGCAGGAGACAAACACACCTTACACACCTCCTCAGGAGTCAAGAAACTGTTTGAATGGTTCACTATATGCTAGAGTAGTGCCACTCAAACATTCAAACATTGAAAAGCATGTTGAAGAAACTGTTTTCGTCCATACTATGAAAGCCAGTGTTAGACAGACAAACTTTTTTAGTTAATTAATAAAAAAGAAACGCTAATAAATGGTCACACTTTATTTTGATGGTCTGTTTGTTGAATTTAAGTTACATTGCATCTACATGCCAACTAATTCCCAATAGATTACAAGTGGACTGTTAGGTTGGGGTTAGGGTTAGTGTAAGTTGACATGTACTTGCAAAGTTTCTTATAGTGACTTAAATGACTGTTAAAGAAGCAGTTAACAGATACTAAGCAGGCAGTCTACTAATACTCAAATGGACCATCAAAATAAAGTGTTACGAATAAAATAAATACATTTAAATTTAAATCAATTAAATTAACCAAAGGAAAAATACACATTTTTTTTTCTTTTCCAAACCCCCAAATTTTCCAAAAAACAAACTCGAAAACACCAATAAATTAACATTTTACACTTAATTTAGAAGCAGCCCAGCAGACAACCTAATATTAGGTTATATTTAGGTCGCCAATGTCTAAGAACAATGGTATTGTCACATCCAACAACGACATGAAATGACGTTGATCTTTGGTTGATTTTAGGTTGTGTTGGAAAGTGATGAAAATCCAACGTCAAGCTAACATCTTAAACCAATGTCATATTGAAGTCAAATACTGTTGAAGTCAAAAAAAGTTTATTCAGCAGGTATGGCAACCAAAATCCAACATCTGATAGACGTCATATTGGTAATGAACATATAACATCAAGCTGTTACAGACGTTGATTAGACGTTGCTATTTTGTTATTTTTTAGGTTGGACACTGACGTCGACCTGACGTTGCAATCTGACGTCAACCCGATTTTCATTTCCAAACAAAATGCAACGTCCCAAGAGGTTGGAGTACAACATCAATTTGACATCATGTGCCTGCTGGAAGGGTTATGAGTCTGTTTCATAGTAAAATTTGTGCCACTTTTGTGGTAGTCACTTGGAGTTGTGGTGCCAAAAATGAGTAATGTGAACCGATGTTAAAATAGAAAACTGCGTAGATGCTTAGATGCTTTGTGGGGTTCATTATTGCAGATTTTGGAAAGTCACAGGCAAAACTGCATAATAAAATATGGTTTCAGCATTTGTGGGAATGCTTAGTAATATTTAATATAAAGATGTGCAGTGCCTTAACTTAAACAGGTTGTGAGCTGCATTTGCCAAATTAATGACACTGACCATTCAAATATGCAAATGAGAACAATTGGACTCATTTACTAATTACTGTGTAGATTTTATATGCACATTGAATTCCTGATGAAAATGTATATAGCCTAATTAACACAAATTTGTTCTTAAACTCATTCAAATGTTGAATTTGGAGTGAATATGTGCACGTGTTTGGTCATTTGGTCAAAACACACCCAAACTTTATCAGATCTTCTGCTTAAGTTACAGACTTTTCATTAGGCAGCATTTATACAAAACATGTCGCCCTTGGTGGCCGTTGTTTGTTTAAAGTCTTGTGGAGGTCAACTTCTAGTTCCTCCTCTATGACATCATGCATGTCATCACAGATGGCAAATGATAATAGGTTGGGAAGCAATGTGTAGTCTAACATATTTTCTTGATCCCGACACAAGACTTTACAGGAGGATTCAAAACTGCATAATCAGAAACAGGGCAGCACGGTGGCTCAGTGGGTAGCACGATCGCTACACAGCAAGAAGGTCACTGGTTCGAGCCCCAGCTGGTTCAGTTGGTATATCTGTGTGGAATTTGCATGCTCTCCTCATGTTCGCATGGGTTTCCTCTGGGTGCTCTGGTTTACCCCGCAGTCCAAAGACATGCTCTATAGGTGAGTTGAATAAGCTAAATTGGCCGTAGTGTATGTATGTGAATGTAAGAGTGTATGGTGTTTCCTGGTGTTGAGTTGCGACTGGAAGGGCATCCGTTGCGTAAAACATATTCTGGATAAGTTGGCAGTTCATTCCACTGTGGCGACTCCTTATTAATAAAGGGACTAAGCCGAAAAAAATGAATAAATAAATGAATGAATGAATGAATGAATGAATGAATGAATAATCTGAAACAGTGACTATCATAACATAAAAATACTGCATAGTCCAAACCTACAGTCTCATAACCGGACATCAAAATGTCATGGATCAAAATTGAGACTTCTGAACTTCAGTAGCAAGTTCTGTAAGAATGATCAAACAGCTGCTTGTCTTAAAACAACACTTAAAGAGGTATTTGCTGCACAAACGGCCCGGTGACCATTTCAAAACAATTATTCCCTGTACGCATGCAATTAAGCCAAATGCAATGGGCTATATCATACTAATTGTTCCTTGGTATGACCCCAATTTAGACTAAGTTGCTTTATCTCAATTTTCTGCTTGGGTTCGTTTTGTTGATTTGTGTGTGAATGTTCAATCAAAACATTACCCTGAAATCATGATTAAAGATGACTGACTGAACTGAGTCCTGCTAATTAACAATGGGGCCGAAAGCGGCGCGATAGATCTGATGGCCATATCACAAGAGCAATGAGCAAACCTCTCACTCCCCATACTGTACCCACATCATTAGTCTCAGAGGCGGTGTTAATCAACTACATTCATCTTTCTGACTGGGTTTTACTTGCATGACAACCAACAGTGGTGATCAAGGGAGTCGTGCTGAATTTATGCGGCTATGCGTTTGTTTTGATAGGAAAAAAACATCACAGCTGGAGATGTACCCGGAAAAAAGCGTTATATTAACATTTTTTTTGACACGGCCATGAATCAAGGGTATGAAGTTAAAGAGTTGATTCTTATTATAACAAAATGCAGAGAATAAAATAACATAACAATAAAGAGACAACTAGAAAAAAGTTAATTTCTTAGAAATGATTTATTTTATTAGGTTTAGTTTTGAGTAACATTCATTCTACTCTATATGAAGAGGTCAGATGCTAAAATTTTCCTTTTAAAATCATATTTTTTTCTCAGGATCCTGTGTGTAGGTTCAGTAATTTCACTTTTATTCCAAAGAATGCTCTTTCATTCCATTTAATGTAAAACTATTAAGCATAAACAAAGGAGGCTGAGAAAACTGCTCACTTTCAAAGACAGCACTCTTCATATAATTTTCATCTAATTATTTTTTGGTAATATTTTACTCTATTAAAGACTGATAAAATTTCATCCAGATTTCAAATTAAATGTGATCATTCAGAGCAATTTTAAGAAATATTTTTCTTATTTTTCTCAATATTCATTAATAAATCAAAAATTACAGTTGGCAACATCTTCTAACTGTCACTTTAGCGTTACCAGTAATACTGACTTGCATATGATTGCTTGTGCTTTTCCTCTTTTGGAAGATAAAGTGTGTGCTAAATGATTAACTGTGAGGAGCATAAATATTTCTTACTGCATAAATGTTTGACTTCATCTCAAGCGTGATGATACGATCACTGCACATTGCCATCCGTTCACTATATTTTCCAAACGGCGGCTTAAGATTGCCGTAAATTGTGATAAACAACTCGTTGTGCCATCTCCTTCCATTATGTGTAATCTTGAGCATCACTGCTGTTTACTGTGTTATGACACAAGACATGATAACATCATGACACCTGTCATCTGGCCAGTCCACAGTAGGCTAAAATAAAACATTACTATAGCAACCAACTGAACGTCTGCCACAGTTCAAGAGGAGAAAGTGCTGCCGCTGATAGTGATGCTTTATTGGAATTAATATACTCACTCATGGTTTACTTGAATGCTCATTTAGAAGTTTGTTTTATTTTGATAAATATATTAGAACTAAGGCTGCACAATATTGGAAAAATCTGATATTGAGATATTTTGTTTTGCTGCGATATATATTGCGATAATTTCACCAGATGATTTGAATAGCTTTATTTGGAAGGTTTTTTATTCATTTCCATCGACCGGGATAATAACGTTTTTTTAACGCAGTTCATCTACATAAAGTATAATAAATTACAAGCATATATAAAAGTGACAGATCAAACATTTGAAATAAAAAGTTAAATAAACACGAGAGTCTAGCAGTATTCAAATACAGATGAACAATCAAACGTAAAATAACATGGTCATCATTGTAAAAATAATTTAAAAAAATAATATTTCATAATATCTTCATCTTTGGGTGACACAGTGACTCAGTGGTTAGCCTCAGTGGTCACCTTACAGTAAGAAGGTTGCTGGTTCGAGTCCAGGCTGGGTCAGTTTCTGTTTGGAGTTTGCATGTTCTTCCCGTGTATGTGTGGGTTTCCTCCGGGTGCTCTAGTTTCCTCCACAGTCCAAACACATGATAGGTGAATTGGATAATTGGACTAAATTGGCCGTAGTGTATGAATCTGTGCACGAATGTGAGAATGCATGGGTGTTTCCCAATACTAGGTTGCAGCAGGAAGGGCATCTGCTGTGTAAAACATATGTTGGATAGGTTGGTGGTTTATTCCACTGTGGCGACCCCTGATGAATTAAGGGACTAAGCGGAAGGAAAATTAATAAATGAATCTTAATCTGTTATTCTTTAATAAATAATCTAATCCTGTTCAGTGACTATTGCGCATACACACATTGCAATATGATGCTCAAATGATATATTGTTTAGTCCTAATTAGTACTGCTGAAAAACTTATTTAACTAGTCTAGTAGTTAAAAGGTATCAGCTGGTCTTGGTCTCCCTACAGTACATGCTGTATCATTCAAAATATACACTCTAAAATACAAAAGTTCCAATTTGACTGTAATGCCATAGATCAACAATTTGCTGTTCTCCAAGAAGAGCAGTTCTTAATAGAGCTGTTTATCTTAGAGTAAAGAACATTTTAATAGTATAATGAACCCTTTTAACTATAAAATAATATTTTTTGTTGAATATTTTGTCAAGAAAATATATTTTGTTTTCAATTAAACTTACACACATGGTTGGTTTTATTTAAATAATAAAATAATTTCAGAATTTTCATAATAAAATTTCTTTTCATAAAATGGATGTACTGTCAAATATAAATGCCAATATGTATGTGTGTGTGTGTGTGTGCATATATATATATATATATATATATATATATATATATATATATATATATATATATATATATATATATATATATATATATATATATTCACTACTGGTCAAAAGTTTGGGGTCAGTTTTATTTTTTTCATGTTTTTTTTTTAAGAAAAGGACTTTGTTCATCAAGGCGGCATTTATTTATTAAATGTAAAAATTGTTTTAGTATTGATAAAAAAATTCAAATGTAAATAACTGCTTTCTTATTGTATGCAGTTTCAAATGAAATTATTATTACATTCAATATTTCTTTTATTACAATTATTATTATTATTATTATTATTATTATTATTATTAATTATTAAATATGATTAATTAATATTAGGGTGATTTCTGAAGGATCATGGGACTTTGAAGACTGGAGTAATGAAGCTGAAAATTCATCATAAAAATCACTGGATTAAATGATAAACTACTTTTGAACAGTTATTTTATAGTGCAACAACATTTAATAATTTTACACTTTGTACTGTATTTTTGATGCAGCTTTGGTAAGCAGGAGAAGCTTATTTTAAAACATTTAAAAATCCTACTGACCCCAAACCATTTTTTCTGGAATGTGTTTTAAGGGAGTTGTGTGGCACTAAATTACATTTATTTTTGTTTTAATGTATTATTTGTTTTGGTCCAATTATAAACCATTAACCATTTTTGAGCACATACCAGAAATTTGAACTGTCTAGTATAAACTGAAGACTCACAGCATGTTTTTTTTAATCTAGTCTAAATATTACCAGTTCAATATTTAGTAGATCATATAAATCAGCAAGCAAATAAAATGGCTCAAGAAAGACTATACATGATGTACCACTTTCCACTACAGATCTTCAGACAGCAAAGTCTCTCACCTGGATATTAGTCAGCAGGGTTTCTATAGACGACAGGCCATCAGGGAAGAGGAAGGGTGAGGGGAATCCTGGAGGTAAAGTCTGCCCTGCCAGCGACAGTCTCTCATAGCTGTCTCTGGCTGTCGGCGTGCACATGGGAGTTTCTTCTGGTGGCAAACAGACAGAAACATACACATTCAGCACAACAGACGACACACTCCACGTAGTGCTGTGCTGTAAAATAAATCATTATTTTACTGAATTGGTGTTTATACACCCAGATTGTTTGTGAGATGTAAAATTAACATCTATACAAGCATGCCCAATCAAGCACATATGATTGATAGCCCATTCTGTCACTGTCACACAGCACTCTATTATTGATGCTTCTGTATTTATAGCCACTATAAATGCTTGAGAGATTTTACATAAAGATAGAATGAGAAGCCCCTTTAGAAAAAAAAATAGTCATTTGCATTTTTGGAAAGCATATATTCTCGGTAGCGTGGAGGGCACAGATATGTTGGGAGAAAAAAGCCCACCCGTTCCATATGGCGCTAAAACTCTGTGATAGGAAAAGACGGCACTCAAGCAGATGCATATGGCAAGCTGAGATTATCAAGGGCTCTGGCTTCTCAACAAAGGCCATATGGCACAAGGTGGTGAACCCTCTTTGACCATGTTTCAACACTACTGCTGCCCCCTCAGCAGACTGGCAATGCCATTTTGGGCAAATGAATTAAAACCCTCGGAGGAATCGGTGCATAAAAAATCAATATGATTGGATTAGATTCAAAAAGGAACGCGGCAGAAGAAAACAGAGGAGTAAAATAAATATCATTTATTTCCTCTCAGTCGATGGTTGACACATAAATGTGCAGGTGTAAAATGTCACAGGTGGGGCGGCTGTTAAAACCCTCTGGAAATAAAAGAAAAAGGATTTTATGTCTGCCAGACAAATAAAAACAGGGGCTGGCACATTAAAGAGTATATATTTTATCGCCTAGTCCGCTGGGACTTCCTGCTGAATGTCATAAGGAGAGAAAATGCTGGGACGAGCACTGTAAAGTCTGCGGCATGTCTTCACAAACAGCTTTCTAAGATTAATCACCATGTCTACTTGTTAAACATCGTGCGTATGGTAAATGAAAGCAATTTAAAGTACCCTATGTTAAAAAAATAATGAAAAAATGAAATGCTTTTTATAGTGTTGTAAACAGTTATGTTGCAATCAATATGCATTACATTTACATTTATACATGTCGCAGACATTTTAATCAAAATCTATTTACAATGCATGCAATATATTTTAACAGTATGTGTTTCCTGGAACTGAAAACCATGACCTCTGTGTTGTTCTAGACTTGTTTGACCAACAGCTATGGGAAAACTGCAGTAAAAATGGTTTCTGCTGTTATCATACTGTACAATTTCAGTAATTTATAAGTAACATAACATGTAAAATGTGTACTTTAATGCTTTAAATAACTGAAAATTATTAAACGTCAAATATTGAAGAAATGTTCCATCGCCATTCAGTGTAGAAGATATATTTATGTAAAAATTAAACACCATACTTATTTCGAATTGAATGCATTGAAGTATTTATTTTACTACAGTATATGTATGTGTTTCATGATTGAAACCTTCTTGCTGACAAATGGGTAAAACCTACACTGTGGTTTGAAAGGCAGTGAACAAATTTGAAAAATGACAATAGTCTTTTAATTTATCATCAAACGATTCTTGTTCTAATGGTGCCTGACAAGATATTTGGTGTATAAATGGTAATAATTTGGTGTATAAAATATCATGGCAAGAATGGATAATAGTCAGTATAAAAAAGTAATAATAATAAAAAGCTGTATTACACTTCTAGGGCCCTATTATACACCCAGTGCAATAGGCGCAGGACGTGTTTTCAGACCAGCGCAACCCTCATTTTCACGTTTTGCACCACTTTGCTTAAATAGCAAATCCATCTGTGCCACTTTGTGGACTCATGGGTGTTTTGGTCTAGACAGTGTATCTTTTGTAAATCATGGTAAGAATGGATAATAGTCATTATAAAAAGGAATAATAATAAAAAGCTGTATCACACTTCTATGGCCCTATTATATACCCAGTGCAATAAGGCGCAACACGTGTTTGGTGCGATTTGTTGCTATTTTCAGACCGGTGCAACTCTAATTTTCATGTTTTGCGCCACTTTGCTTAAATAGCAAACCCATTTGTGCTATTTTGTTGACTCATGGGTGTTCTAGTCTAGAAAGGAGGTGTGTCTGAGAAACTGAAATAGATCGAGCTGTTGACCAAGTAAAAGCTGGTCTATGCGCCTATGCAGGTTCAAACACACAGGATGTACAGCAGCACACACACATCTTTAAATTTGAAAAAAAATAAAGAATTAAAATGTTACAAAAATTATTATTTACTACATCAATATAAAAACCACTACCTTTATGCCTTCTTCACGTCAGACGGCTTTTTTCAGTTTATCCATGATAATCCATGATAATTTTTTATTATAATGTTATTATTATTAGCAGTATTATTTATTATATGCCTATTTATATTTGTTTTAATAAAAACAAGTTTAGGTTTGTCCATCTGTTGGGTGTTGGAGACATATGCATCACCATTTGGGCCATAAGAACAGGACATGTGTTTGGATATAATTCAGTTTTTTGACCACACTTCATTAATATTGTTAATTTATTCATTTGCTGGACATTAGAACTGAAATTAAATATGTAGGCTAATGGATGCCTTCAGTGGAATGCGTACAACACGGTTTCCTTATCCACAAAAGTAAGTAAAAAGTAAAAGTAAAGTAAAGAGAAAGCAAAGAGGCAGAATGGAGGTGGCTCGTTCTTTATCCTTATGTCGCAGATAGTCTGTTTAACTGTTTTCTCGCTAGTGTAGCGTTTAGATTTTCCACTCACAAATTCTGCCATGTAAATAGCAAATGCCCCATGGCGCGATGCAACTGACTCTTAAAGGGAATCATACTCTGCTTGAATATGCTCAAAACACACCCATAATTCATTAAGAGAATAAGCACAACCCTGTTAGACCATGTGCCATGGCGCAAACCACATTTTTCCATCTTTAAAGTAGCAAAAGTGGAATCAGACACACTCTTAATTTTTGTGCGCCATATGCTTTAGACTTTGCGCCTAGATCGTTAAAATAAAGCCCCTAATGTTTTATTTTATGTTCCAATTAAAAACATCAGTGTATGCACATCTAGAAAATTCTTGAAGGCGGGTACTTGATCAAGCCAAACTCAATAGAAAAACTGCAAAAAATATAGGCAAAAGGACAAATTTAATAGAACAACATTTCAACCTACATGGTCTTCACCAGGTCAAATGCTCAATACTCCAAATGTCTTTTGTTTTTGATTCATGTATGAAATTAGTATGACAATTGAACCTATATTTGTTTCAGTAACCATTTAAACATACGTACAACCACTAGACAACACTCATTACATAAAACAAAAAAGTTTTCTATTCATTTGAGTATGGGACCAGCATCTGAAAGGAAATAACATGAGCTTGGACACTGAACAGACACTGGGCCCTCTGGGGCCCAAATGTAAAGCAGATTCTTGTTCACTTCCTCCGATCAGTCACCAGTGCCTGTCAGTGCCCTGATGACATCATCTGCCATTCATCAGCTTCGTAAGGGCAGACCTGTGCCATCTGCTGCATGGACCATCATAACTCACACACAAACAAACACACACTGGCCATCAAAACTTAACAGTCACTGCCTTGTACAGGCTATCATAGAACTACATCCATCACTACAAACACACATGTGTACAGGCCTCCATCTACACACACAGACAAATATGTACACACAGACTAGCATAAGTCACTTTAAAGCACACAGGCCTGAGCTGACACTATCTTCACACTGTCATAGCCAGCTGTCAATCACAGCTGAAGTCTGACAGAAGAACAGGCCATGTCCATGCACAAAAATCCACAAATACCACAACATGAGTCAGATTCAGCTCATCTAAAGGCAGGAAACAATGGATGATACATTTTAAGTCTATACTGTACATGTAATGCATTATGAAAGAACAGAGTAAGCTTTTTGATACATACTGTTGTACATCATATTTATTAGGGAAGCACTAGAGATTTTTACCATATTTATTTTCCCACTATTAAATACAGATTTATTTTTTAAGTCAAGTTTAAGTCAGTTTAAGTCCTGTTTATACATGATATTTTTCTCAATCTGATTGCAAATGGACAAGGTGAAGCACAGTTGTTAAATGTTTTAAGCTTAAATGTTACTTCTAGTGTAGATAAAACATATTCATTTGTATTGCCTTCTGAACAGCCACAAAAGACCACCTACTAACAGAAATGTTTATCACGCTAGCCAGACAGGATTTCAATTTTGCTGTCTAAAACTGTACATTTAAAATAAAAAGTATAAAAAAAAGCAAATGTCCTTTAATGGTTTAAAGCATTGAGTGTGGTTTTTGGCTGTCAGAGCACAAACAAAAGATGCCGTTTTGCACAAATTTCTCCTTTCACTTTTACCAGATTATTTAGCAATATTTTATCTAAAGGTCAGACAAAAGCCATACATGCAGCTGCCTACAAACTTTTACCTTAAAGAATTTAGAAAAGCAGTCGAAAGTGGACAAAAGGGATGGATATAAACAACAGGTAGGAATGTGCTTTATCTTCTTGTGACCCGATTGACAAAAAACATCCATGTTAAAACCAAGTGTAACAGGATCTTAAATTGAATGAATACACTAATAATTTAACACTGTAATAAATATATTTTTATTAATAACCCTACTGCTCTACTGCACGCATTATGGTGAATCTATAAAAAAATTGACGGTTTTTCTTTTTTAGAATGGCTTAACTTGAAGTGCTGTAAAAAAAAATTTTGGGGAAAAATGTTGTTTTTGGTACTTCATGATATGTTGCCATGTGGCAACAATGTTCAATAGTGGATCTGACTTAGAAATTTCTAATTTAGAACTTTCCTTATAATTAATAATTTTGTTGGATAGGCTAAATTGTCCGTAGTGTATCAGTGTGAATAAGTGTGTGTGGATGTTTCCCAGTGATGGGTTGCGGCTGGAAGGGCATCCGCTGCGTAAAAACATGCTGGATAAGTTGGCGGTTCATTTCGCTGTGGTGACCCCAGATTAATAAAGGGACTAAGCCAAAAAGTAAATGAATGAATGTATGAATAATAATTTTGTTGTTTAAAATGATTTATTTGGAGTTGCAGTATTATAAGCTTTAACACAGAAATGACACCTTATACATACTTTCCAACAACTAAAATTCCAACATCTTTCATTCATTTCATTCGTTTTTGCTGAATATTATTGAAAACAAACATAATATTGTATTATCATGTATAACATACAGTGAATAAAAATATTTTCTCCAGTAAATATTATAACAAATAAATAAGTCTAATATATCCAGATGCATCAGAATAATGTAGCTACTAGCTAACAATGTTTAGTAACATTGTGTATTGTAATATTGCAAATTCCACTATTGCACAGTGTTGCCATTTGGCAGCACATACATTTGATCGATTTACAAAAAACTAATTTGATAAAAATAAATTTGAGTTGGGAATATGTCATCATAACTTACTGGAGGTGATGTTTCAGATTTTTTTGTGGATCTGACATATTTGATCGTTTGTTTTTATTGACGTTTACATTTGCATTCAGCAATTACACACAATAAATACCAGTCTGTCAGAAATCGCGCCACAGAAAAACACTGCAAGTCATGTGGCTAAACCAAATCACACCATTGGCTAAACTAAGGTCTTCTCTTTCCAAACAAACAAAAAAAAAAATAGAACGTTGGTCTTACAGAAACAGTGGCAGGGAAATGAACATAAATATCATGTTGCCATATGGCAACACAATTATTTTTACATATTTCATTGTGTTGGATATTTTAAAATTGGATGTTTTTACTCTAAGAACGACTATATGTTTACAGAGTCTTTAACAGGTTTTGAATCATTTACATATATGTGAATTTGTCTATTTTCAAAGGATAGACATCGCTTTTGGCAACCACTCTAATTCTTACTTATTTATTCATCCATAGCAAAAATGTTAGGGGTTAGCTATACATGCACACCATGGTTAATTAATTTACTGTTAGGTATGTTATTTATGTCCTAATACAGTCTTAATTATATTATATTATATTATATTGTTATATAATATTGATAATATATAAAATATATATAATATATATTGATAATGTAATATAATATGTTATATTGTTAATATAATATAATATAATATAATATAATATAATATAATATAATATAATATAATATAATATAATATAATATAATATAATATAATATAACTGTTGTATGTATATACAATAATACCGTTTTATGATGTGAAAATAAACTGTAAAGTGCATCTTAATTAGTTATTTACAGTAGTTAATTAAAAGCCATACATTTCTTTTGGATTTCAGTTTAAGTCACAAACCCCAGAATCAGGCCCTCGTACAGAATTAATATGTGTTTATATGACTCCCTAAATCATGCACAAACACGGCACGACTCGAGGAGCCCCACTCCTGCCATCAGTATTCACTAACGCCAGCCAAGGCTTGGTAACAGCTGGTCCGACATTAATTAGTTTAAAGTATTTATTTCAACCATCTCCGCAGCAGATTGCAGCAAAACATAAGAGATTATTCCGAGCATCTGCAAATGCCCTGGAAACATTCAGCCAACCAACAGTTGAATATCAGCCGCCACTATTAAGACTTTACGATTTGAAATTCTTGGACGGAGAAAAGGCCAAGAGGAGTGCTGGGAACCCATAGAGGGTCTCTCCAAATTAACTAGCATTTTACTCCAGTTCATTAGCAGCCAACTAATGGAAGTGCATTTGCTTGCAATCAAATGGTAAAAAAAGAAAATGTTTCTAATGCAGTTTGGATGCAGCTTTGTGCCATAATCAACAAATCAAGTAAACATAGTGAATTACACAAATTACTGAATACACTCTATATTTTCTTGCCTTTGTCACATTTACGGCTCTGATTCTTCAGATGCCAAACATGTAGCGAATCTGCAAATGAGAAACAATAGAGGAGAATTGGATGTCAGAAGCCTGTATTTGGTTTGCAGCCACCGTAGTCCTGGATTTGGTGTTGGCATTAATAATACATCATTGCTTAAACCAACTTCTGCTTTAGACTCAGCAGGACCTCGCCGCAAACACAATAGTGGATCACAGGGTGGTTCATATTGCTTTGTTACTAGGAAACAATCTGTCATGCATTAGAAAGCAAACAGCACATTTCATCTCAAATGACCAATTCGGCTCTCAAATAACAGAAATTTGCTATTTTTTTGGTCCGTCTCCATTTACATTAGCCACACTCGAGCGCGATTGTGTCTGTGAGCGTTCTCTTGTTTCGAGCGCCCCATTTTGGCCTGGCTTGAGCTGTTTATTTCCTGCCATTGGTCCAGAATCATTGACTTGGACTTAATTACAGTGCCAGACGCCAGCATGATGAAGAGAGCGAAGGAGAGGGCTGTGTTTTCCAGGTGATATTTCTCCACCGGGGCTGCCAGCAGCAGCTGTGACAGGTCCGTTTGCAGCTTTCTGCCTCAAAAAAATCTTTATGAAATCCTTTTAGGTCAGCCGTGTCACAAATAACATTCCACGCGCAACTGTTTCGCTGGATAATAGGACGCTGTAAATACGACGCATTTGGAATGAAATGCCATAATTTAAAACAACGCACATACTCACAATCACGCGTAAACATACACGCACAAACACACACGCACACACATGCTCCCTCCCATGGCAGCAGTGGGAGTCCTTGACAGTGTGGTAGCAATGATAAATCACCTTTCCTGTTAATTCTCTCAGTCCTTATGTGTTGTGCCGCTAAAACAGGGGCTCGGAAATCGACTTGACAAACTATGAATGTAAAAAATATCACTTGGAAGGATCTGGGCTTATCTCCAATTTACATGTTATTAGATTTGTATTGTGAGCGGACAAGGCTGCGCTGAGGAAAAGGGGAGAGTGAAAAGAGATGTTGGCGATAAGAGAAGATAAAATGTCTCGAACCTCTCTCGAAAGTCTTTGATATCTTTGATGGAAAGTCATGACAAGGAGAGCGTAAACCACTCTACCGATTTTTAATATGATAGACACGGCACTCTGCGATGAATTGAGAGGAAACCTTGGGAAATTTAGCAACATTCTCTCAATAAATAGCTTTAATTGACCTTGGGAGCTAAAAATGTGCCATATGTTGCAAGTTGCAGTGTTTGAATTGAGGTCCCAGCGGACCTTTCAGCTGATTTCTCCAATGAAGGCACTGAGCCGGAGGAGGGAGAAAGAGAGAAAGAGAGAGAGAGAGAGAGAAGGGGAAAAGCATTGCAGCATTTGGCTAGCCAGTCACTGTGATATATTGACAGGTGAAGCCTGTGTCCTTGCAAACCTGTGTTCCTCGCAGCAGGAGAATTGAATGTTTAAAACGTGGAGGATGTCAGTTCCCCTCTCCGCAAAGGCTGCCGCTGCCTACACCAGACAATTACATTTTATTTGACCTGCCAATGGGGCTGAAGAAGTTGCCTCCTTCCAGGGGAGTGGTTATGACCTTTCAGTCTCATAAATGGAGACAACAGCGCATTACACAGAGGCTAATCTTTAAAACTGCATCGTCTACTCTCTCTTCTGCATTCCATTAAATATTTCAACAGCAAACTGTTTTACTGACCTAACTCAAAGCTTATATTGCCCACAGTTAAAACGCCAGTGTACCGTTGCTGCCCATTTCCTTTACTGGTCTGTATGATGTATGTATCAGACATATTGTTCACATGATTAATTATCAAAGCAGGCAGATTTTTAATTATAAGATCACCAATTATATATATATATATATATATATATAAACTGATAGTTAGGCCAGAATCAGTATTTAAATCTAACTTTAGGCAAAATACTAAGGCAAAATACCTTCGAAGTGTAAAACATTAGAGTTAGTCGAGTTATAATATGAAGTCAATATGGATATAATAAGAAATTAGAAATAAAAAAGCACAGTTTACTATGTATGATTAGCATGTAAACACTATGATGAATCAGTTCGGCAGGACAAAATCTGAATATTTGAAAAGCTTTAAATATAGCAATAGAACAACAACAGATTTACAGACAGATGGACGGACAGACGCTTATATTTAAAGATTTGGTTCTTTGCAAATGACTCCTTACCAGAAAACAACCCCCTAAACCAGATGTTATGAATGCATCACTACTTTGCTAGTGCAGTAACTAAGGTACAAAACAAAACAGAAAAACAAGAAAACATCAAAAGAAATGAAAAGGAAAGCCTTTTACCTTCACAGCATGTGTACACATGCAGACCACAGCGAGAAATGTGTGCTGTGATCCGTAGTGGGCAAATTCCTTTAGAATGACTTAAAGGTGCATATGTTGTGCATATGGGCACGGTGAACACAGACACTATGGCATTCGTGTTATGGAAATACAGCTTTCTACATCCCTGCTCACACCCACTTGGCTTTGCTCTTTCCTGCTCTTTAATTCCGAGATGAAAATTAGCCATTACCAAATTCCTGCTGAGAGTCAAAGTCAAGTGCTTGAATCGGTCAGCCCTGGATTAACAGGTAACATTTGGCTTGGAAAGCCTTATCTCAGAGAAATGCACTGTGGTGTTTCTCTCTCTCTCTCCCTTTCTCCCCACTAATGTTCCCTACACTTAGAGATTAAATCGCTTGCTGCACAAACCCATTTGAGAGCACCAGGAAGGTGAGGGGGATAATCAGCACAGGCACTGGGCCGTGTTTCCTAAACGCGCTTCCAAACATTACTGTGCACGGGCATAAAATTAGCGTCGGGACCTTAAAACGCTGACATTTCGCATGACTTTTGGGAAAGTGACACCATCATATTTTCTTGTAGGATATCATTAAATTTCAACTGCCCTGTGGCAGAGACTTTCCATTAATAACCAATTCTGTGTGTCACTCCGCGCCCCTCTTCTGAAATAATGAGTCCTTTGGTTTGGCTTAATAAATTGAAACATATTCTCAAGGCCACGCTGAAGACAGCCGCACAGATGGGCAGGCGAAGGGGTGGAAATCTTCATAAATCCTTAACTGTCGTGCGCGGTCAGGGATAAAAACAAAAGCAGCCTTTATGGTGAGCAGTTCACCACCAGAGGGAAAACAATGAATCAGTGGACTGCAGAAGGCAATCGGACTGCAAACTGGACACACGGAGCGCACAAAATGATGATGTTAATTTGTTTGCTTGTGTTTCAGTTCCTTCCAAGCAAAAAGCAAATAATATTCCATAATCTTAATGCAGCTTTTCTTTTGGTTCATACTCTGACCTATGAATCATGAGTCTGATTAATGCATTTTTAGTTCAAATACACCTGTAGTTTTGAAATCCACTTCAATTTCCAAGCATTTACTGGAGTATGACCACATAAATATGGCTACCTTTACACAAATGAACCATGGTTTAATTATAGGAAATGTGTAATCATTTTGTTTTTGTTTGTTTTTGCATACCAGCTTAACTACAGTTTTGCTACAAATACTTTGATTAGTGATTATTGTGAGGTAACAATAATTTAATACAATTTTTTATGTTTTATTTGGGTGATGCAGTGGCGCAGTAGGCCACTGGTTCGAGCCTTGGCTGGGTCAGTTGGCGTTTCTGTGTGGAGTTTGCATGTTCTCCCTGCGTTCGCGTGGGTTTCCTCCGGATGCTCCGGTTTCCCCCACAGTCCAAAGACATGCGGTGCAGGTGAATTGGGTAGGCTAAAATTGTCTGTAGTGTATGTGTGTGAAGGAGTGTGTGTGGATGTTTCCCAGAGATGGGTTGCAGCTGGAAGGGTATCCGCTGCGTAAAATATATGCTGGATAAGTTGGCAGTTCATTCCGCTGTGGTGACCCCAGATTAATAAATTAATGTTAAATGAATGAATTGTTTTTGTGAAGGTACTGTACATTGTTTGATTTCATTATTTATTATTGTTTACACTGCTTTTAATTACTTTGTTGTTACATTTGGAAACTTGATTTGGAAAAAAATCTTCTTAGATTCGGATAGTTCACAAAAAAATTAAAAATCAGTCATCATTTGATCCTAGTTGTTCAAAACTTTTATTCTGAGTTTACTGCATATGTACTTAGATTTTGGGAAAAGTTTTTATCTAAACAATGAATGCAAAGGAGTCCAAAACAACACTTAAACATTTTTCTTTCACAATTTCATACTTTGTGATTCCACATGCAGCATTACCACAAATGTCTTGTTTTCTGGTGGTGGGCCATACAACAGCGCAAGGCAACGAGTCTCTAGTGCAAACCACAGCAGAAGAAGATATCTTGTCTTTTTATACAGCCCATGTCATATTTATTGCATAAAGGTCAGAGTGTTCATTTGTTCAAAGTCAGCGTTTTTCCACGCTCCTCCATGTAATAAATGCAGAGGGGATGTCATTATTGGACCGCTGAGGATTAAAGGCTTGACTGCCTGTGATGACTGCATAAAAAAGCCCCTCCACTACTTTTGTTTCTTCAAGTGAGCGTCCTACAGGAAGACCGTACTGTTCACACAATGACAACCATCACTGTGGTAAACAGATACTCCTCAAAGGTGGATGAAGCATTGGCGATAGAGGGTTGCATAACCCGATTAATAAAGGTAAAGGAGGATGAGTAACTAATGCTCTCAAAGGCCTTTGAATTAATTGCCTTTTGAAAAGCAAATATATGCAGAACTCGTACGTAGTGGAGGATCTTGTTTACAGTCTATGTGGGGGGTGATGATCATTAGGGTCTGGAAATCTAATGTGTTGCAGGTTAAAATAATGAGCTTTTTGTGATTGGGTTTGTTATCAGGATGCATTACAGGTGTATCAGTTTGGATTGAGTCCGTTTATTGATCATCGAACAGTAACTGGCACAGACCTGAAAGCTAGATTACTACAATCCCACTCCTGAAGCTTCTGCAATCTAGTGCTAATCATCTCCAGACAGTTTAGTATGTATTTATTTATTTTTGTTAACTGAAATTGTTCTTGGCTCACATCTGGTTGAAATTGCTACATCTTTAAAAAAATGCACACATCACCTTCCTTACAGACAGACTTACAAATGTATTTTGTGCCAATATGTAAAAGGCGTATGCATTTTACACACAATGACATTAGAAATTCAAACAAGGACTAAAAAAACCCGACATAATCAAAAGGCTTTGATAGAACAAGCACTCGAACACTGAGAAACGGAAGATAGTCTGCGGTCTGATCACAGTGGAGTGTGTTTCGTTGAAGACGGGCGGACATATTAATGTGATTCGCAGCAATCCTACTGGGAATGAGGATGTTTGGGGCGACAATCGACTCTGGCACTAATCCAGGCTCTATGTACTGAGCCGCTTTGGAAACAGAAGATGAAAGACAAAAAGAAATGTAAATGTAAACTTTTTAAAAAGCAGAGCTTATGAGCCCCCGTCTGACGCCCTTCCTCTTGCTGTCTCTCATGCCCTCGTGAGCAGAAGAAAATGGATGCAAATCCATTTGCGTCTGGTTCACAGCTATAAAAAAATACTTAGGATTTTTAAAAGCGGGTGATGTGTTAAACGTGTGGAAATCTGTTTTGATAACATTATTCATAACACTGGCTTTGCGCAGCTTGAATTAATAACACTCCATTTACAGATGGAAGAAAGCTGGCATGGTATTTCCAGTTAAAGAGATTAATTTTTAAACACCTAATTGACAGGCCGGGGTTAGGCGGGATAAGCAACAGCATCTCCGGGCCTGTGGCTGCAAAGTCAAGGTGACTGGAACACTTAGGCGAGCTTTCAAATGCTACAAGAGAGGAGAGAATTAGTCCTCCCGCAGTTTTTCTCCACCCCCTATTCTCTTTTATGAGGAACGATTTTGTTCGCAGTGAAAGGATATAACAGCCCTAAGTATCCGTTGATAATTATTGAACAGTGAAATTTTTAAATCTGACACACTTTGCCCTAAACTCAGCAGCTTAATAATAGAGCGTCGTTTCTGTGCGAGCGCTCCAATATGACATTAAAGAGATAGTTCAACCCAAATTTCATTTAGAACATTTACTCATGCATGATTTTTTATCTGGCAGAATACACATGATATTTTAAAAGTCAACGGGGTATATCATTTTTTACAATAGTTATATAGTTTTAGTTGTATTCCATATATTTTGATAACATTTCATCAAAATATTTAAGTAAAATATTGCTATTTATTTTTTAGAAAATGACATTTAATTAAGTACACTCAAAAAATGACTACTGCTGCTTGTTTAACTTAACTACCAGTCTAAAATGAGCTGAAACAACACAATTCTTGAAATTTCTTTGGCCAATTTATTTGTTTTATGTTCAGTGTACTTAAATTTGTAAACTATTAAGTTAACTTAGCCATTTTGTGTTGGCACAACATGAAGGAATTGTGTTGGTCCAACTACCTTCTTAGGGGATTTGTGCTTCCCAGCATGCTTTGCATGGGAATGAATAAAGAGAGGGAAATGTTGACAATCAAAGTAATCTTAGGTGTTTAAAGTTAATAGAAAGACTTGTTAGAGTTTAATCTTTACCTTAGTTTGAAGATTTAGAAGAGTTTCATTTAATGCTTTTAGTTTTGACATCTTGCAGAAGCACCCATGACTTAGGTGTTGGCAGCTTAATAAGCAAAAATGCAATAACTGTCCTAAAATTAATTCTGAGATCAGTCTCAATCAACTGTATATGCAACTTATGAAACATGCTTAAACAAGGCTCTTTTAGTTCATTTATGATAACATCAAATAAAACTAAAAGACTTGGAAATGTACAACACATAATAGACATACATGATATTATCAGACCTTTGAGTTTAAGTTAAATAAAATTATTGTGTTGGACCAACTCAACTGCATTTAATTGTGCAAATAGTTTTTTTTTTTTTTTTTTGAGGGTGCTAAACAAATTTATTGGATGGAAATTCTGACCTCAATTTAATTGAGTTCATCCAATAAGCTATTTTTTGGAGTGTAGGGTTTTTCCACCTGAACTAAAACATTGGTATTGTGCTGTCTATAAATTATAAATCCAGAGAATCTGACAATTATCTAATGGTCACATATTTTTCCTCATAGCTCTATGTAAACTCAAAATTATTTTCCCTTTGGGGGATTTGCGGCAACTACAAAGTGAAATCTTTTTCAATTCAGCAAAACATCCTTTGTAATTGTTATGTCTGGTAAACTGGCTTCAAAACATGCTGTTTACCAAACAAATTACATGCATGCAAAACAATGATCTTTGAGGTATTTAATTGTTATGTCTAGGACATCTGGGTCATAGAAAGCCAGGGTCAGCCTAAGCTTTACAACAGTTGTTCTCAAGCTTTCCGCATTTTGAATCGCAAATTAGCAGAAAAACACCACTGCTAATTGTTACATTTCTTCTGTCCAAGGGCAAGCACATGATAAATTTGTTCACAGCAGTGTGCATAGTGTTAAGGGCAGATGCTCGGATATGTACTTAGAATTCACAAAGAGACGGTCCGTGCTGCATGCGGAACCACATTCATTCTAATTGCCCTTCTTCAGCAAAACAAAAAAGAAACTCACTTGCAAAGCGGGAGATCTACCAGTGCAGTCAAAAAGTGAAGCCCTAACCCTCTAGGCCAAAAGCTGCATCTTTCCTTTTCATCCAAGCAGGTGTCTCTGCAGCACATTGCTCCCTTTGAAATGAAGGGTAACATAAAACGGCCCTGGCATGTTGTGATGGACAAGGAGATTTCACCTTCTCTAGTGAATGATAATACATTATTAAATTTGCCTCTGTGCTCGCGAGATACTCTTAGCTGACCACAGCATATTTATCTCTCTATCTAAGCCTTACATCTTGGCAGGAGAAAGCATTCTGTCACTTTTAAGGCATTTCAAAGATTAGAAAGAACCACTCGCTTTTCAACATTCCTAAAAGCACTGTCTTTCTTGTGGAATGTGATTAGCAGTCCATGGTATCACGTAATGGAACATTCATGAGGGAGAACAAATATCCAAATGAAGCGCCGTGTCCTGGAGGGACGGTCCACGTTTGCATCATCAGCACTATTTGTTACGCTGCTCAGAAACTTGATTGATCCTCTATTGAATGATTTTTTTTCTTTTTTGCATCCCTTCATTTCGACAGAACACACTGACAAGTTGTTTGATCATACACCGTGATTGTCTGCCAAGTCACATTTCAGATCCCCATGGCTAATGATCCAGCCTTTTGTCTTAGGAAAAGTCGGCAGAGTCAGCACAAGCCTCAGTCCGTTTCACTTTTGAAGCCAGAACCGCAAGGACACTTAAAAAGGCGATAGAAAACATGCTTGGAAAGCAAGTGTGTCTGATGAAAGGAGAGCATTCAACTTTACTGTAATCAGCCATGGAGTTAAAGAACCGGAGGTGTGTTGTAAGTAACATGTTTGCTAAGCAAAAACCAATGTCTCTATAACGATGCAAGATGGCGGTCATTAAACTGCTGGACCAGAAATATTTATGAAATATGCAGCTACTACATCCTTCAATACAAGTAGTTTTGGCTTCTTTTTTCTCCAATAAACCTAATGATCAGCAGAAGTCAGAATTAGCCCCCCTGTTTAATTTTTCCCAATTTCTGTTTAACGGAGAGAAGATTTTTTCCCAACACATTTATAAACATAATTGTGTGAATAACTTATTTCTAATAACTGAATTATTTTGTCTTTGCCATGATAACAGTAAATAATATTTGACTAGATATTTTTCAAGACACTTCTATAGAGCTTGAAGTGATATTTAAAGACTAAACTAGGTTAATTAGGTTAACTTGTCAGGTTAGGGTAATTAGGCAAGTTATTGTATAACAGTGGTTTGTTCTGTAGACAATCGAAACAAAAATTAGCTTAAAGGGGCTAATAATTTTGACCTTAAAATGGCTTATAAAAAATTAAAAACTGCTTTTATTAACACCCCCTTTCCCATAATCAAGCCTTTAAACAAGTTATATGAATCAAGCATCATAATGTTTACTTTGCTCAAAAGGTCCACAGGATTTGTACAATTTTCTGCAGTACGCTAAGTGAAATTAGCCAGATTATTTCTCAGGCGTTACGCTCTAAATGAAATAAAGCCTCTGTCCTTGGGGTTTGTGAAGACAATTACATCAGCAAAGCAATCTAATGAGTTTCCATTCTTGCACTGCAAGAACAATATCTAATTCTGCCAGATACAGAAAAAAGAACACATCATGGTAAATTTCCCCACTCCCTTCAAGTCTATTAAATTTCATGTCAGGAAACTTGAAAAAACAAGATCTTACAACATTAGTCCGTACGCATGTAACAGTAGAACACAATATTACATGCATTCAGAATAACCCTAAAAGTATGAAAGTATGGTTATTGTACACCACACTTTTTTTTGCAATGGAATGATCCACTCTCTTCTCTTTGATTTGAGTTTTTAAAAGCAAATGACTTTTATTTTCTTGTCTTTTGATGTTCTTCGGGATGAGGTGTTTTATGATGAAATCATATAATGGCTAACACATGCTTTGCCATTCACTGACCAGCTGGCAAATTATCGGAGTGATACTGCGGCTGCCATGCTCCATTATTCATATGACTGCATCTCTGCGCTTGTCTGTTTGGCCAAATCAGATCCGATTATTCCACGCACATTTAATGCTGAATTCAGAAGAGGGGGTGTATGCATCAATCACTCGCATAACCAAAGTCATGATGTTCTGTCAATGGAGAGACTCTGTGACGGTTCGCTGTTCCTTCAAAGTCACACAATATGCTTGTGATGAGGATGTGGTCATTTATGTATTTGAATACTGTGGTAACTACGAAAAGGGGAAAGGGTAATAATCATGGCAATACTATGACAAGTGACAAGTGATGTTTCCTGTAGACTTTTAGAAAGATCTCCTTTTTCAGTAGGGTATTTTGAAGCGCTGCTATATGTAGTACAGTAAAGCAATGAAAAATGATTGTGTAACTTTACAATATAAACGTCCTTTGCACAAATCTAATTTTGCATAACTAAACACATGCCACAGGGCATCAACATTACATTGCCACTCATCAATGTCATCAAATATGACTCATCTGTGATGATCAATAATGCAGGAATAATTCATGTGAGAGCCGCTCTCATTTGGTAAAAATAAACCCCTACCATTCCTTTGGGCAACTGAAAATGTTTGCAGTTATTATCCCATAAATTACTCTTCTAGTGTTGTTATTGTGCAGCGCTTAGCTACAGCTCCCGCCCATATGTGGATATATTCACAAGCGGCTCCCCCAAGGAGAGGAACCATGTTAAATGTTTGATGTCCAAAATGAGTTTACTGCCAAAGGCTTTAGAGCCTTTCAAATTTCCTTGTTTGTCAACTACCTGCTGTTTCACAAGAGCGAGGCTTGTCAAAAACAATTCTGACAGATTCCCTTTGTGAAGCAATTCAATTAGTCCAGACTTTATAATAAATGTGAGAAAACTGCTAGCTTTTTTTTACTTCACTTCAAGGTGATGCAGCACTTAAATCTGTCTAAACTTTTACTGGCACAGATATGCTAGCAAACAATGACAGATATAGGAAACCATACAGCAATAATGAACTATCCTACAGAATGTCCCATTTATTAACTGAGTGATAGCATTATGATATTAAAATTTGCACTGATTCACCAGTAGGTGGTGTTTTTACGAGTGAATAAATGTATTCAGTTATTTACAAAACACTGATACTTTCAGTAGCAAAACAAACATGGCTTATCTTAAATTGTATTCTTCTCACTGCATACTATATACAGTTGTCAAAAAACTGTACGCGACGAGAAGTATATCTGATATCACAGTAGTTATACAGTAAGAAAGCAGAAAAAAATACGACAATTACCTACTTCTTTCTGCAAATATCTTAAGTAAACTTACAATTTAAATGTTTTTTAAAATAATGACAGCATGGTGGATGCTGTATATTTGAATTATATTCACATTATATGAAACATACTTTCAAAGTACTGTATGTAATTACTCAAGAAAAAACACGTGATTTCAAATGTGTTTTTATGAATAAAAAAGTGACTCAATCTATGAATTGAAACTGTTGAAGCTGTTTTTGTGTGTCATTGCTCATATCATTACTCCAAAGTAATGCCTAACTCACACTAGCAGCGACTTTGTAGCCGACTGTTGCTAAGGGTGGAAAACGCGATCTGCTGTAAACATAGGCCTGTGTAAGTCTACAGCACGGAGAGTACAACCGGCCTCTGAGCAAGCTGAGAGAGGATCACATGAGCTCTACTGGTGTTCTTATTGGCGGTCGCTCAAGAAAGTAGTTCTTTATTTGCATAAAGTTGAAGGACTCCTAACTTTGTCATGCCGGTCGACACCTGGTCGCCAATGGTCGCTGTTTATAACATAGACAGAGGTCGTCGGAAGTCGCTCACTCTCCGTTGAAATGAACGGTTACTTGTTGATTTGCCGCTGCGAGTCGCTCGTAGTGTGAATGAAGCATAATTCCTGATACTTTTAGGAATAAAATCAAGTTAATTATCAAGTGGCATCAAACTTTCTAATTTGACTTTGTGAGGAATCAGTTTCTTTTGGTGGTACAAAAATTAATTGGTCTAAAATGTAGGCTACTTAATATTGTTAATTGTAAATTGATCGCTTATTGAAATGATTCCCCATTTGTTTGATCTTCATGTTCATAACAGAGCATTAAATTAATGCTATAAACAGGCTTTTGCTTCAATGCAAAATATTACGATTGATATTATGAGTGTTGACATTACCTGTATCCAAGCACGCTAACAGTCTTTAGCCTTAATCATGTTTATTGTAAACTATCGTTTATTGAATTGTTGTGCCAGTCCTTGTATCATTTACTAAATTCTATTCGTTTAATATTAACTTGGAAGCAATAATTACTCTTGATTGTGTGATCCTGCCTAAATATGAGTTGATTACATAAACCTAAAACAATTGTCTGAAAGGCTAAAGACTGTTAGCCTGCTTGGATACAGGTGACGTCAACACTTCAATCGTAATATTTTGCATTGAAGCAAAAGCAAACGGCGTGGCATTAATTTAATGCCCTGCCATGACCATAAAGATCAAACAAGTGGAGAAATATCATTAAACCACTGGAATGTAATCTCATTTGTCTAAACAAACTGATCCAATGAACAACCCTAATTAAAAAGGCTGCCATAAACAAAAGCAGGCCAAGCCAGACGAGCCCCTCCTCTTTAACAATGGGGCACATTTATTTTATTAATCTAATGCATCATGTATCATATCATTACAGTTCAATATATCTATCATTAATTTTATTCCCTTCACTTAAGGCTTTTATTGGGATTACTTTGGTTATTAGTTGGTCTAATGTATTGGTTACCTCCAGATCCGGCGCTACGATCTCTCTCATCTCGCGGCATAAACCTGTGCGTGTTATTCAAATTGCCTCATTTATTATGATAGCTTCCTCATGTAAATTGTGCTGACTGCTCGCCCTTGCACAGTCCTCATTAGACTAATGAAAACCTTCAAACGAAAAAACTAAACAACCTGCCAAATAAAGGTCTGAGGTTATTATGAAAATTACAACTCTGGGAGCCAGGAGAAGCTCTGTTCATTAATTCATGCTCAGCAAATTGGTAACTAATTTAGTTGCACTCCTCTGCATTAATGGATTATTTTATAAAAATGTTTTCCACAGCCCGAGACCTTTGCCGCACACGTTAGAGAGCTTTGGATTCTAATCAAGAGGAGTGACATATTAAGCATGCCAAGCGTCTGAATGATAATGCAGCGGCGATGCAAATAGACAATGTGGATTTTCACTCAGTCGGAGAGAATCAGGACCAATCTAACTCAATTGATATCTAACGGGGCTGGAGGAACCGTGGCATGCTGAGGGATTAGATGGATCCATCTCAGCGTCTCGATTGGGGACCGGCAGGAAAAAAAGGTTTTGTCGAAACACGTGCATTGTGATAATGTTATCATAAACAGGCCAAGATGTCAGCGGTGTCAATCCAGATGTATAGTACACAATCAATCATTACAAACGTGAGATCCAGACAGAACAAAACACATCGACCGCACACACCAATCCTCCAAGGATCACACAAACACCTCATCTCCACCCCCCCCGCCCATCACACTTAAGGTCTGACCTGTAAATTCATATAATCATGCTAATTACTTTGATTCACAGGCTTGCTCGGTCTATGGGAGAGACCTACACAGCGCCGCCTCTCCGGGCAGATCCAACAGGGGACGTGCAGACCAGTGATTTCCACCGTGGTTTTAATGTCATTATCACCCTCTCCAACACTTCCCCAGCCCTACCTTTCCGCCTGGAGACAGTTCTCAAATCTATTATTTGCTTCGTTTTCTGTTTAATGCAAAGCATGTGAAATGACACTTCATTTTTTTCTTTGCCAAAGCAAAGTAAATAGTGAAAATTAATAGAAATTTATCAAAGGTTTAACATAATAATCAAGAGCTAGAGATGTTTTGACATTTAATTTGATGAAATTTTGTAAAGAGGTACAGGAAATCATGCTCAATTATTAAATTTTGAGCATGAAGTTAATGGAGTTAATGAAATGTAATGTAGTTAATGGTGAATTGACTCACTTTTGTTTAGACCTTTGTGAAAATTATATTAATAATTAGTCAGGTTGAATGAATTTCAGAATATCTAAAGGGCTTGACTGAATGCTAATGTGACAGTTATTATATACTTGCTCTTTCTTTCTCAAAAGAATCTTTCAGCAAACAGTAAGAGAAATATTTTTGTATTATTATTATTCTTTAACACGAAGAACATGTTGATACTCTAAAGACCCTTTCTCCAACATAAAGAAACTTTTTAGCAACAGAATGGTTTTAAAATTGTCAACAGTTCTTCACAGAACCAACGGCAACAAAGAACCTTTATTTTTAATTAAGTCTTAAGTGATTTTATTTATGTTTTTCAAAGACATCTCCTATTTTCACCAAGGCTGCATTTTCTTGATCAAAAATACAGTAAAAACAGTTATTCTATGAAGTATCATTACAACTTAAAATATGTTTTCAATCCACAATGCCACATGATCCTTTTGAAATGATTCTAATACGTTTGGTACTCAAAATATAATCAATAAAATATAATCAATTTCTGCTTAATATTTTTGTGGATTTCATGGATTTTTGTCTTTAATGTCAGTTATGAACTCAATTTCATATGAATTGAATGCACCCTTGATGTTTAAGAGTATAACTTTTTGACTGCCACAGAACTTTAGAATAGTAGTATACAGTTGAAGTCTACTATTAGCCATTCTGAATTATCTGCCCCATTATATTTTCCCCAATTTATGTTTAATGAAAAGAAGATTTTTTCAACACATTTCTAAACATAATAGTTTTAAACTAATTTCTAATAACTGATTTGTTTTATCGTTGCTGTAATGACAGTAAATAATGTTTTACTAGATATTTTTCAAAATGCTAGTATTCAGCTTAAAGTGACATTTAACTAGGTTAATTAGGTTAATTAGGCAAGATAGAATAATTAGAGAAATCATTGTATAACGATGGTTTGTTTTGTAGACAATTGGCAAAAAATTGCTTTTTAAGGGGGCTAATAATATTAAACTTAAAATTATTTGAAAAATATTAAACAAATAAGACTCTCCAGAAGAAAAATATAATAGGAAATACTGTTAAAACTTCCTTGCTCTGTTAAACATCATTTAGCAAATATATCATATATATATATATATATACACACATTGGTTAAATTTTTATGTACCAACCAGATAATAACCCTGTATGTGACATGCAATTGCCAAACTTATGCGAATTCACAGACACTTCCAACAATATCTGTGAATTATTGGTTTCAGATGCAGATTTAGGGTATTGAACTCTGACCTTTCTCCAGATGCATTCTCTTGGCATTATGGACGATGTCGTGAGCCAGATCGCCTTCTTTAGGCCCGGGTAAGATGCTGGGAGAGAGACCCAGTAACGCATGGTTCATCGACAGCCCGTTCTGATGCACAGCTTTGAGAGAACACAGAGACACATTATTCCCATCTCCACATGCTCTCAATCGACAACGCAAAACACCTCGAGTGATAAATAATGATTCTAGTTGAAAAGAGCTCTCGTCGTCCACTGGCTAGAGAAGGTGAATCTGTCCTTGGCTTTCAACTGTTTGTGACTTGTGGTATACCTCATCTCCAAATCAATGCGCCAGTCAATCAAAATCACATTTACCACTCTGCCTGGTGAGCGCAATTCTCAGTGCAATTCTCTATGACATCTGAGATGAGGGGACAGAACTTAAGCAACAAATAAATAAAAAACAACTATAAAAACACAGTCTGTGAATTAAAATGGCTACACAAATCTGTGATTTGCTCAATTGAAATGATATAAACAATTCACAAAGTGGATTTCTAAAGTCTAAGCCCACTGGTAAAGTGACATTTGCATTTTTAGAGTGTAATGAAAAAATCATTCCAAATTCTATTATTAATAATGATTATTGATACTGATAATTGGCGGTTCATTCTGATGTGGCAACCCCTGATAAATAAGGGACTAAGCCGAAGAAAAATGAATGAATGAATGAATGAATGAATGAATGAATGAATGAAATCTGAGACTGGTGGATGCTGCACACTGGTGGTCAGGAGAGATCCCCCCAAAAATTATTGTAAAGCACTTGAAGTGTAAATCAACATGTTAAACAGACCCCCTAGTTTTTCACAATTTTTCGTAATAAAAATGACTGATTTAGTGGTGGTAATTCCCAGAAATATGCGGACAATTTTGGGAAAAAATAAAATTATATATATATATATATATATATATATATATATATATATATATATATATATATATATATATATATAGTAATTAATTATTATATATATATATAAAGTTGAAGTCAGAATTATTAGCCCCCTTGAATTATTAGCTGGTGGTCAGGAGAGATCCCCCCAAAAATTATTGTAAAGCACTTGAAGTGTAAATCAACATGTTAAACAGACCCCCTAGTTTTTCACAATTTTTCGTAATAAAAATGACTGATTTAGTGGTGGTAATTCCCAGAAATATGCGGACAATTTTGGGAAAAAATAAAATTATATATATATATATATATATATATATATATATATATATATATATATATATATATATATATATATATATATATATATATATATATATATATATATATATATATATAGTAATTAATTATTATATATATATATAAAGTTGAAGTCAGAATTATTAGCCCCCTTGAATTATTAGCTCCCCCTATATTAGTAAATTAGTATATAAGTATTAGTTTTCATAACTCATTTCTAATAACTGATTCATTTTATCTTTACCATGATGCGAGTAAATAATATTTGTTATTACAAGTTATTGTATAACAATGGTTTGTTCTGCAGACTATCAAAAAAATGTATAACTTAAAAGGGCTAAAAATTTGACTTTAAAGTGGTTTTTAAAAATTAAAAACAGTTTTTATTTTTATTGCTTTTGTCTGTTCCATTGCTCCGTTTGTCAGATGTTTGCTCCACCTTTTTTGCAGTCTGAAATAAAAATATTTTGATTATATGGTTTGGAATTTGATATTTTATGAGATTATTTACATTTTTTGCAATTATTTTGCGTTTAAAAAGGATTCGCAAAAAAAGGATCGCAAAAATTTGCGACTTTTGTTGATTTTGTATTAGATTCAGTGATCACGGAATCGTGAAAAACTAGGGGATCTGGTTAAAACATTTATTATATATTATCTTAATAATCAAAAAATCTGTCAATTTCATATTTATTAAAGAGCGGGATTTGCTTTAATGACAACATGAGCTGCATGACCACACGTTTGTGAAAACTCTGTCGATGTTGATTAGTTAATTTAAGCACGATTTAAATTTAAGATCCAAACTGATTCTTGAGCTTTAATGGAAGCAAACATATCTTAATAGTGATCTAGAAACTGAGGGAATCTAATTGCATACAACATAACTTTCAGAACTCAAAATAAGTTTCTAATCAAAATAAACAGCTACTCGTAAAGAATAACTTCATAAAACATGGCAGCATATTTCAGAGATGACGAAAAACATTCACGCTCTTCCAGTGATTAAGAACATTGTTTTGAATTTATGGCACATCTAATGATGAAAACATTTGAGGTCTGTTTTTGCACAACACATGCCGGAGAAAAATTTAAAGATTGTTAATATCTTTCCCCCCCATCTGTTGCAAACAACAGAAAGCATAAAGAGATGCACGTGTGCTCCGGGCTTAACAAGAGGCATGTTTAGTGCAGTATTTAGCAGTGTGTATGTGACAGGGGAGAAAAATGGAGAGACAAAGAGAGTGGGAGAGAGAGATTTATGAGGTGAACATACGCATTCTGTCGGAGGAGCTCTCGGTGTGTGCTGGAGAGCTAGAGACGCTGCTGCTGCGCTGGGACGAGGGACGGCTCCCCGGCCTCCTGCCGTCTTCCAGAGAGGGGGCAGGGGAGGGACTGTCGGGGACTCGTTCCTGCACAGCCAACAGGAAAAACAAACACAGCCGGGGCGGCCATTACATGACACACTCTTTTCAGCCAACACACCTTCATGGAGAAGCAAGCATCCATGCTGCTGCTTCGTCTTTTTATTTATTTTGGATATAACACCCCCCTTCCCTTCACCCATTCTCTGCATCTTTGCTTTCATTCTTTCCCAGGCTATTGTCTGAAACACTACTCCCTGCAATGCCGTACCAAAAGCACGGATCGCGCACCACCCACCTTCCCCCAATGGCTGATGAGAGAGAGAGATGTGCACGACACAATGAGAGAACGGCGCCGTGGGTTACCTTAATCACTGATGTCACCATTCGGGATGGGGCACTCTGTCCCTGTGCTGCGGCGGCCATATTGGCGATGGTGCTGAGGTGGTTCATCTGACTCATCGCCATTGTGACGGATGCGGGAGGCAGGCTGACAGGGATCAGGGGGTGGGGCATCATCATAAACGGCAGCTCCAAGCCTGCAGATGAGAGACCAGAGCGGCTGATTAATTAATCATTTCTGGCATTAAGTTGTGTGCAAATGGAAGATGCGTGTGTGACGGAAAAAGAAAGCAGAGCGCTGAAGAGGAGAGGACGATTTAAAGGAGAAATGCTATGAATTATTCACACGTGACCTATTGTGCGGGGAGAGTAAATATTCATTAAATAATAATCACCGCATTAGATACTGTGTTACATGGAAGCTGTTGATGTCATAAAGAAATAAGGAATCGCAGCACATTTAAAAAAACATTACGCTCATTAGAAACATAAATATTCACTTTGGATGTTAATAATATATGCTGCTGTTAATAATATATACTGTAGCGCTGTGGTGATTAGAGTTATAATAACCTAATAATTGTTGAGATTTAAACTAATCTTTATTGTGCTGGGAAATGGAAGAAATTATGGAAATATTTCACCATTAATAGTAAATGCGTTCAAAATAAGGCAAAAACATGAAAGGCATTAGTTAAAATGAGCAAAAACGAGCCAATTAAAACTAAGTGTGTATCATGAGATGCCTACAAGCTAATTATGTGTATTTGTGCCAGAAACTCCATTACTCGAATAACAGAGCGCATTCACAACGTCATTTGCAGGTCCTTGATAGCTACATGGGATTGAAATAATTAAGACATTCAAAGATTCGGAAAAGGAAAACCAGATCTTGCAGGTTAAACTCGTATATATAACTAAGGCGAACTGTGCTACATTCTTAGACAGTGATTAAATGGGTAGAAAGGAAGCTGTCCCGCTTTTTCAAAGGACATATGCACACAAATAAGGTCACAGCCTGGTGTGTGTCCCTGAACTAAAGACCCACTCACTCCCACTCCTGACTTTGAACTAAAGGATCAAAAGTAACGCGGAGAAATTTCGGTCAAAGGCACCACTCCAGCACTTGAAAGCAAACTTGAGCCTTCGCATCAGATCCGATCGAGCAAGCAGGGCATCCTGCACTCTCCGTCCCACACTTTCCCCTTTATCGCCCGGCTCAAGGTAACAGGAGACTCAGAGGGATAATCCAGTGAGTTGTTTTTGTGCAAAATATCAGGACTACACACACAAAATAAGAGGAGGGGGCCCTTCAGTGTCAGCGCTCCTCAGAGAAGCATTGTGCATTTCCATAAGAAAGATGACCAGATGCACAGGGAAAACACATTCCCCGACATTAAAAAGGAGGCGGAGATTAAAAGAACGAGAGGCCAAGCAGCACCTTGTAAAGGCGTCTCTCCTCGAGTGCCGAGTCTGAATCAATTACCGCTCGCAGGACCGGACTCAATTAAAACCTGCCACGGCGCCAGCGTGTGATTGCAGGATACTTACAGCGCCACGTCCAAACAAATTGAGAGAGGCATTCATGCACATATCTACCTTTCAGAGCTTTCGAGAGCCGGATTGAGTGCCTGCGCGCCTTTGTGATTTGCTCAAGAAGATCTGACTGGATTTCAGGAAATCAACATTTACAAGAGAGCGGAGAAACGTATTAAAGTCTGATATGACTTTGCTTTTGTCATTTAAATGGGCGTCCTTTATCAGCCCGCCGGTGAATGATGTCTGTTGTGTTGACCGACTTCACAAAGCAGAACCACCGCGGGCTTACAGTAGCAGACTGCTCTCGGGGGTCTAATCTCTCTCTCTCTCTCTCTCCTCGTCCCACCTTCTTTCATGTTTCGCCATCCTTAAGTGATGTTTCAGCCATAATGGCCTATTGAAAAGTAGAGGAAAACATGATACAAGCTAAAAGAGGTCCAGCAAAGCTTTTCAGACAGACTGAAAGGCGATGAACTGTGGATGTCTAGAATCCAGATGTCTGATGAAATAGTTGCATTGATCATCAGCAGTCTTTTTGCTTCTTTTGTACTTTTTCAACAAATTGGTCTAAAGACATAAAAGTTTTTTTGTACTACATTAAAGTATTTATCTATTTAATAAAGACATCTTATGTTGCACTGAGATTATTGACTTAAAATAAATGAAAATATTGAGCACCTGAGAAACTATTTACTTATGAGCACTTCAAGAGCTGATTTGTGTTCTGTCAGTTTACAGGTCTTTGTTCTGCTGAAGCTACATTTAAAAATGAGATATGACATTCCATACTTATTATTTCAAGATGCCTGTATTCAGTTTGTATACAGACCAATAAAAAATCTGATTGGTCCAAGCAAAATAATTGTTGAAAAAATCTAGCTGTAAGTAGTAAGTAAGTAATGTGTATTTATATAGTGCATTTATTGTGTATGGCCATACACCCAAAGCGCTTTATAATCAAGAGAGGTTGTCTCTCCACACCACCATCAGTGTACAGCATCCACTTGGGAACAACGGCGCCAGTGTCTTCACCAGGAGAGAGAGCTGGAGAGACAGTGATACAGCAAGTTCGGTGGATGGGGATGACTGGGAGGCCATGATGGGCCCGATGGAGGGAATTTGCCCAGGACACCAGGATTACATCCCTACTCTTTAAGAGATGTGCCATGATATTTTTAATGACCACAGAGAGTCAGGAATTCAGTTTAACGTCTCATCTGACAGTATGGTGTCCCCTTCACTGTACTAGGGCATTGAGACAGGTTGAGTGCCACCTGCTGGCCTCATTAACACCACTTCAAACAGCAACCTAGTTTTTCCATGTGGTCTCCCATCCAGGTACTGACCAGGCTCAGCCCTGCTTAGCTTCAGTGAGTAAGCGGTCTTGGGCTGCAGGGTGAATTGGCTGTAGCATGTAACCTTAATATGTCACGTGGTATAACAATAAAAACTGCTAATTTTTCTAGCTTTTTCTACCATGTGCATAAACATTTTTGAAAGTATTGCACACACATTTAACAATGTCCGTGAAACCAATGTTGATTACTAAATAGAATGTATAAAATCTAGAAAAATATTTTGCATATACAATTTACAGATTTTTGACCTGACAGACTTTACAAATTGCTCACTTTTCAAATAACTTGTGTGAAAATAAAATGGCAAAAAGCATAAAGATAAAAAGTGTTCCATCATTGTTTAAAGCAAACTATAGGTCTCAAACTCGATTCCTGGAGGGCCGCAGCTCTGCACAGTTTTAATCCAACTAATCAAGGTGTTCAAGACTACTATAAACTATAAAGCAGGTGTCAGTTGGAGCTAAATTACGCAGAGCTGCGGCCCTCCAGGAACTGACTTTGAGACCATTGATTTAGAGTAACAGTTATATACATGCAAAAACCTCATGTTTGTTTATATAATGTGTATTTAAAGTTTTAATGCTTGAAAAACCCTTTTCATTTATGACCCATGCTAGAGGTTTTTTTGATGTGGTTGATAAACATATCTGACTTTTCACGCCAAAACAAATTCATAATGAATTTTAAGTAATTGAAAACATATTCATCATACAGTAGATGACGTGGTCTTCAGCTCATCGTCTGTCTGAATTTAATTGTTAATAGCCCTTTGGAAGAATGCCTACTCCTTTTGCACTTACTTTACCTACAAGAGGGATAAACTGCCATAATTTGCATGAATTAGCAAGCAAGATATTATTGTCAAACAGATGAACTTTGATTCCAGTGGCCCTTAAAAGCGAGACAGATTGAAGCAGCCATTGTCTGGTGAAAGCTGGCCTTCAGAGCGCTATAGCAGCCTGCATTATCCAGTGAGGGAGGAAGCTTTCCCTTGACAAAAATTAAACCAGCTCCTACTTGGCACTTTATTATCTCTTCAACTGAGTGATTTATTGTTTGTGGAATGAAAGCAAAAGAGGAGGAAAATTACATTTTCAGCAGCGCCCGGGCCCGTTCTGCCTCTACTCCTCTGTCCTGGAAGAGCTCACGACAAACAATAATGTCAGCTGTAATTGATCTGAGGTCGCCGGTTAGCCCTCCAGTAAAAGCCCACTATTTAAGCGACAATCCGCCCTGCCTGCTCCTCAGATGCTGTCTAATGAAGCTGTCCATCTCTGCTATTTACCTTCTCTTAAATGGAAGAGGAAAGATGTACTGTATGAAGCCAAGCCAGGGAAGATTTGCTTTCCTCCCGTGAAATAGGACCTGCAGATGCTGCTGGAATGTGTAATTGGCTGCTGGAGTCAGAGACGGGGGTTCCAGCGCTAATTAAATGACTTGTTTCTGGCCTATCCATCTTTGTTTGCGAGCGCAACGCCATGGAGCAGTATGTTGTAAATGCTCTTATCTAAACAGACGTTCTCTTTTGCTCGTCCCTTTGATTTGAGAGCCAAAATCTTGCGCCTTTTGAAGTAGCTGTTGAATCGGAAAAACAATTTAAGTTGTTTTTTTCATGAGGCGTTTCGGAATGGCAGATTGTTATTTTTTGCGATGCCCATCGTTATAAAGAGGTTTCGCCGGTTGGCATAAACAATAATCAGTTTTGTTTAAACAATTCTCAAGGCTTTTGGCACAGGTTTCTTTTTTAAATAACAAACTATGCTACATTTTAATGGTGAAACTATTTAGATTACATGTTGTCTATAACTAAAGACCTTCCTCTAGGAATGCTTCATCAAGACTTTTTTGTGCCCCAAATCAATCTGAGTAATTTTAAGGTGCAATTGAAGGCATTTATAGAGTATGTTAAATGATCTAAATAGAAAGTGTGTGGCTTGGGTAAGTGCAAAAATGATCTAGAAATGTTTTTTAGGTCCATTTCCAACACTAGCGATTACCCCTAATATGATTTGGTAGGTTTTGACCATATTTGGAAGGGTCATGAATATTACTAACCACTGCTCTGGTGATCCAGTAACTCATGTCAGTGTCTAACGATTACTATTGCTCTCTCTCTCTCTCTCTCTTTCTCTCTCTCTCACACACACACACACACACACACACACACACACACACACACACACACACACACACACACACACACACCACACACACACACACACACACACACACACACACACACACACACACAGGCACGCATGCACATACACACACATTTTACAGTGAAAAACACTCAAACTAAATAAATCATACTTTAGATGTTAACAATTATTTTAACAAACTGAGTAGATTCCTTGTTGAATGTTGTTGAATTCCTTGTTGAATCTTTTCAACTGAAGTGGTGGAAAGGCTTATTTAAGATTGAAGGACTGAGTAAGCTATCTTTATTCCACCACAGTAACCCAGTTTGCTTCTGAAATGTGTTGTGGGTGATCCATAGACCAAATTATAATTATACTCAACAAAAGAAGCTGACAGATGGATATTATGGTTTCAAAATGTACAGTAAGAAGACACAGGCAAGAATGTACACTTATATTCAGCAGTATGCAAGTGTTTGTTGCCTCATTACAAACATACACAGCACATTTAACAATATCCGTAATAAAAACATACAGTTAAACAGATCTGGTGTCTTTTCTGTATGGCACTAAATAAATGTGTAATCTGTATATCTCGCATTTCGGGTTTTGACATTCTGGGAACAGATACGACTCTGTGGTCTTGCATGGCTGCCTGCGTCAAAAAACAAAGAAACTGTTTACTCTTTATTAAAGCCTGTCCCGTTTTCAAAATAAGAGTCCCACATAGATAGTAAATATAAAACTATCTTAAATAAACTGACAAATAAGTAAAGAAATATTATTGTTATCGCCCTAGGAAACATGGCCAATGGGTGTGTATATTAATGATTCCATGTGGAAAATAACTGTTGGTGTTTTGTTCAGATTGCCCCTTTTTACCACAATATTCCACTCACATGATTTGCATGAGAACGAGATAACAATAGTGTTTGAGGCTCACAGTATGTCATTTCCATGTATTGACTCTTATTTTTCAGCTACGCCTTGGTATATTCAGATTTTCATTCTATGGCACCTTTAGTATTGAGTATCTGCCAAAAAGAAATGCTATACTTGTATTATGCTAGTGCTAGGCACAATTTTAAGGATATTACAAATCAATCCAGTATATTTGCTGACATTCAGATGGCTCCGTGATTAAGGGTTTCTAATAGGTAGATTTAGCTACTTATAATTTGTTGATGATGATAACATTGTCAGAGTTTACGTATTGACAAAAACGATTTTTTGTTTTTTTATCATCGTAACCATTAGATTACAACATGTATCCCGAAAAACATTGCTAAATATTATGTGACAAGTTGGAACTGGTTCAAAATAAAGGATTTGGCTTCAAACAACTAAATATATGTACATACAGAATGAGTTAAAACATGACCTCAATACTGATGTTTAAGATTGGTTCACGACACCAACGGCAAAAAAAAAAAAAACTGTGCTCCATCTAAGTCGTGGTGCTGTTGTTGCAAATAAAAGCATGGGTCGTTTACAGACACAAAACCATTTCTCTGTTTAAAGTATAGATAGTTTTCTTTTTTCCCAGATGGCAAAGCTAGTCAAGGCTGAGAAATGCTGTAACTCATTAAAGGCCCGTTAGAGGAAGGTATTTGACTTTGAAGTAGCCACCCACGGCCTTTCTGTGTCATTGAGAAAAAAGCTTTAAAGTCTTTTCTTCCTGTTTATAATCTTAATGCTAATCATAAAAAATAACATCTTGAGTTTGTTAATATCCCTCCCCCCAAAACTGTTAATAAAAAAGAAACAGACCTGTACACTATCACCGACAATCACGCAGTGCAGACGCTCGAGTATTTGATACAGGCCGTTTCTGAAGCCACAAGAACAGAGGAACAGGCATTTACAGCGATCACTCTGAAGTGAGAGAGCGTAATCAGAAACAGAGGCCAAAGAAAAACATCTATTACACACTTGTGAGTGTAAAAAAATAATGGCAAGAAAACATCTCTAGTTTGATGAGGTAGCATAATTACGCAGAGCTGCAGCCCCCCCACAACCATCAAAGCAAACATGTGCGAGGGATTATGGAGGAGACAGACAGTATTGTTTTATTATTTATTTATTTATTTATTCTTCCTCAAGGAAGGATAAAGGCCCAGCAGCAGTGCTTGGCATATGGTGGTGAAGTGATTTCGGTCCAGCTTCACTACCTGTTACACAGACTGTCTTACTGAATCATATGGTGAATTTCCTTTTGCCTAAATTATCACGATTTAGACAAAACTAAGGCCAGACAGAATCTGTAGACGTTATTTGGTATTTCTGCAGAGAATTTTATAAAAAATTATTTTAGGAGTATCATAACTAAAAACGTAATAAATTAAATAAAAAAATAATACATTTTTAACTTTTATTTAATGTTTACATTGCAAATCCAATTAGATCCACTTATTTGGTAAACAAAGCAAGTCTCTCATATAATATATCTACTAAAAGACAGAAAATATTACTTTACAAACTGTATTGTAAATAAAACATTAGAACATTTTTTATATTATTATTATTATTATTATTATTATTATATCACAATAATATTAGTGAAATGAATTTAAAAACTGAACAAATATAAATTTACAGAAATTTACACAAGTAAATACATATACTCAATGATAAGCTAAAAATCTGCAGAAATCTACGATTCCATGTAGGCCTAGATATGACCAATAATTTAAAAATAAAAAATAATGTAATTTTTTTGGTATTGTCACAAAACACACACACACATGCGCACAAACACTCACAAATACATGCACACTTACACACGCACATGCACGCACACACTTATTTTAGATGGATTATTTAATTATGTGTAATTTATTGTTAAATTAATCTGGGATTTACAAAACAAACAACAAAAAATAATATAAACAACTGTGTTATGTTATGTCTCTGTTATTTTAGATTTACATTTACATTAAATTTGTTGTAACTAGGGATGTCCAGATCCGATCACATGATTAGAAATCAGGCCCAATCACATGGTTTCAGACTTGATCAGAATCAGACGTTACCTCCTGATCAGGACACGAATATATAAATATATAATATATAATATATATATATATATATATATATATATATATATATATATATATATATATATATATATATATATATATATGTTCACATTATTTTTTAACACATCTACAGTTATGTGGTGGCTCAAAGTTAGACCTCTTTCTTGACTTTACACAGAAACAGCAACATGTGCAGCAACATCACTTTGTTGCAGAGATGCTATTGATTAAATACCAGCAAAGTAGAACACGGAAGCAGCTTCCGAGGAAAGTGAGAGTATGTCTGCGGTCTGGAGCATTATAAAGTTGAAGATGAAAACATTGCCATAGCAAATTGTGAGATATGTAAACTTGGTTTTGCCCGTCGAGTATTTCAAAACAAAAACTTTTTGTTTTTATATTCCATGTTATTTAACACTTGATTGTTCAAGCTACCTCACAGAAGTGCTCTGTTTGTTAACAGAGTTGTTGAATGTCAAAATAAGGTGAATTAAATTAAAAATAAAGAACATCCTGGATCTGTTACTTCGCTGTTCTTTATTCTTTTTATGTATTATAGAACTATTGGATCGGGTTACGGTATCGGTAGATACTCAAAATTAAATGACTCTGACTCGGACTCAAGGGCAAAAAACCTAACCAGGACATCCCTAGTTCTAACTGTATTAATAATTATTAAAAAAAATAAATTAATTGTATGTAAAGTATTATTAATTTATTTAGCTTAATTCTTTTTTTAATACTAATATTTTTTATTATACAATTTTTGTCATATTTTAGTTTTATTATTTTATAAGTACTTAATAATTTATTATTATTCCTTTATTTTATTTATTTACTTATCAAGTTACAATATTGTTGTTAACTTTAATTTTGTTTTAAGCTGTGGTTTATTTTATTGCCTTTTTTCTTTGGCTTTTTTTTTTTTTTTTTACCAATTTTAGTGCTTCAAGTTATTATAATAGTATTGTTTTATGGTTTTAGTTAGTTATAGTTTTATATAAGAACCATGAAAAACAAAATTGCAAAATAAACCCATGGATTTGTTGTTTTGTTTCTGGTAAATGCCACAATTGAGTCTCCTATCCACTGTAACTCCATCTGGTAAATGCAATTACCTTCATGCTTCTAGATGCCCAGACACAGGCTTCAGGACACTTCACCAAAAGCACGCCCAATTTGCCTCTGAATTAGATCCAGCTTAAATGTGTCCCGTATCATTCTCCATAAACTACTGCTGGTTTAGAAAAAGCAGAAGGCAGCAGATGTTTCCACTGAGGGTACAATATATTCAAGTCCAATCAATAACGCTCCTCCCAGAGGGACTGTGACACCCAGGCGGAGCGTCATTTCCATCAGATACTGAGCGAAGGGTCCCGTTTAAAAAGATTGCTTTCGGTCAATGGCAGGCAGTTGTCATTTGACTCGGACTCTGAGATGAAATGTATTGAACGGTGTTATCAATCACGGAGGCTTTCTGCAGGACAAAACGACAGACTCTTGCATCATCTGTTCTAATTACAAAATTAGCATCGCGTTGCCTCTGCTGCATCTTTGTGTGATTCTGAAATTCCTTGTGAAAGGAGATTTGTTATGTTTGTCATCCTGCTTCAGTTTTATCGAATGTGCTTAAAGGGATAGCTCAACCAAAAATGGAAATTATGCTATTATTTATTCACCATCATGTGTTACAGATCTGGATGGTGCTTTTGTCTTATGAGAGGAATTAGATTTTCATGCACATAATGGTCAATGAGGTCCCAGTGTTGTTTTGAAATCCAATTTATTGACAAACAAAGATTGTATAATTTTGTGTTTTTTTAAAGAATGTATGGAGGTAATGGAGTAATGGAGTAAAAGATGAAGAAATTGTTGTTTTTCAAATAACTACATCAATGATATTTTTCTTGTCTAAAAAAGGAAGAATGAATGATCTTAATAAATAAAATTGGTTATATTTTTATAATATATATATATATATATATATATATATATATATATATATATATATATATCTATATATATATATTATTATTGTTATTATTATTATTATTATTATTATTTTAAATAATTTATTATTATTCATTTATTTTACTAATTTACTCTCTCCCAAATTTCCAGTCTTATAACAATAAAAGCCAAAAAAATGGCAATAACAATACTTGAACAGACAAAACATATACATTTCTGGTTAATTAAGCTACTAAAAAAAAATAAAAAAAAAAAAATAAAATAAAATAAAATAAAATAAAATAAAATAAAATAAAATAAAATAAAATAAAATAAAATAAAATAAAATAAAATAAAATAAAAACACTTAAGCAAAAAATAATAAAGGAAAAAGAAACAATAAAAAAATCCAATTCAAAATTATATATAATAAATTATATTTTATACTTAGTTTTTATAAGCGAATAATAATAAATAAAATAAATAAAAACAGAGTGAAACACCAAGACAATCATCCCATTAAAAACAAGAAAATACTGATAAACTAAAATGAAAAGAAAATCTGGCTAAAAAATCTGAAATAAAATAAAATAATCATATTTTTTAATTACATTTTTCTACAGTTTCTACAGTTTCTATTTTAAACAAATGTATAAAACAGAACTGATCTTTGTTTGGAGTGATTAAATCTTATCAGATTAAAAAAATAATAATACAGAAAAGACATTTACCTGCAAAATTCACAATGGCATCATTATTAACTGCCTGCTTTACCAAATGGTTCACCATATTTTGACTGTTTTAAATAACAGTTTACACACACAGCATCAGCAAAAAAATAAATGAATAAAATAAAATAAATAAATAAAATCAAACAAACAATCCTATTGCACTACTAAAATTGATTTTAAAACAACAAGAAAACATGTTAAAGGAGATTCTGAAATATTTTTTGGCATATTTCAAAAATAAAGATGATTTAGTATTCAAAAATGTTTTATTTTGATTATTTTAAAAAATGGTATTGGTACACTTAATTTTTTCAAAATGTTCATAGTATACGTATTAATTCCAATACTTTTACCATAAACTGACATATATAACAATTGGGAGAGACCGACATTTTAGAAATTATAGGACATGTTGAAAAAAAATGCATTGAGTGTGTTAACAAGCGGCATTAGGAGTTTAGAAGAATTCAATCCCCTTTTTTCAAGGGGCAGTTAAAGAGTTAAGGCCAAAGCAAAAAAAAAAGCTCACTTCTAATATCCACATTATATTATGTCAACATTTGTGTTTACGTCCTTTACTAAAGACATACGGTATCTAAACCAGACATCTAAAGTGCTTCAGAAGAACTTCGAAGCACTCACATTTCCTCTGACTCACTCAAAAAAATTCAGTAGCACATACAGAAATCCAGTATTTCGCACAAATACTACACGGCCTAAATATGATCTACTTTTAGTAACTTGAGGCTATATGGGTGGATTTGTTCTGGCAGGACGCCTGACCTAGGGCAGGATCACTTGTCTGGTTGGGGTTAATGGGGCTCCAGGCATGAGTGATACACCCGGCCACACGTTCAGTCCCTCACATTCTAATTGCCGCAACATTATCATCACCACAACAATCATAGCAATACTTTCCATTTGCTCCGCATCCTCTCCGTCATCATAAGACACGGCGTTTTCTTTTTTGTGAGTCTCTGCCATAATTGAATGACCTATCGGAGGGATATTCAGAGCAGTCAAAGCGCATGCATCTTTCGCATTATGACCCGCAGAAGCTTATCGTGTGTGAAAGGTTGAATGTCATTTATTACATGTAGCGCATTTACACCATGTGACATTGTCTTTTCAAATTGCGTGGATCTCTTCATCCCTATCTTTGCCTCCAAAGGTCACTCAATCCCACTTATAAATGCAACCTGACAGAGATTAGCAAAGAGGGACGGCCAACACACAGGCGAATCAAACGGCTTCAAATGAATTCATCCAATTAATGAAGAACGAGCTTTAATGTTGATGAGGCCCGACAAGCAAAGCGTTTATTTATTTCACTTCGCACAAATATCTGCAGCTCCGTTCGCCGAGCCGCTTTTCAGAGATGATAGAGCATGATACGGATCATTACAGAAATAATGTTTAATCAATTCCCATTTTGTAATCTGTTTCTGCAGTTGTAGGCATTTGTGTACACCACGTTTTTACACCCGACTCCCCCCCTCTTGCTCTCTCTCTCTTCCCAAATCATGCATATTCAATTTTATGCTGATGCTTAACAGTCGATGCAACCGGAATTAAAACAAGCAATTCGACTTCATTAAAAAAAGTAAGTGATTATCGAGTTATCTTTTTGAAATTCTATTAAAATGTGTGACGCTCTCCACTTATCTGTCACCTGCTTCCCAGGAGCGCATCGCACTAATAGAGGCACTCAGAAACGAATGCCCAGGAGAGGCCGTTTGTGTGTGTGTGTATGTCTGACTTCTCTGAGCTATTACTGATGCTTCCTGCCTCACTGTTTGAGCAGAGACAAAACAGCGTTCAGCAATGTAAACGGACACAGGTGAGGAGCGTTTGAAGAGTCTGGATATCTCCCATGCTGAAATTCTATGGTGGGACTCAGTTAGCGAGTAATGAGTAATGTATCATTGCCCTGATTTCTGCTGCTGCGACTCGGAGATGTGGATAGGAAGTGAACAGTGTTTGTGTAGTTTGGCTGCAGGCTGGTTTGTCACTCTGAAGACTTCTGGCATATATACAGTTGAAGTCAGAATTATTAGCTACCCTGTTTTTTTTCACCCAATTTCTGTTTAACGGAGAGAAGATTTCTAAACATAATAGTTTTAATAACTCATTCCTAATAACTGATTTATTTTATCTTCGCCATGATGACAGTAAATAATATTTATAAGACACTTCTATACAGCTTAAAGTGACATTTAAAGGCTTAACTAGGTTAATTAGGTTAACTAGGCAGGTTAGGGTAATTAGGCAAGTTATTGTTTAAAGATGGTTTGGTCTGTAGACTGCTGAAAAAAAATTGCTTAAAGAGGCTAATAATATTGACCCTAAAATGTTTTTGTTTTTTTTTATCTTTTATTCTAGCTGAAATAAAACAAATAAGACTTTCTCTAGAAGAAAAAATATTCTGATATATATTATATCAGACATACTGTGAAAATGTCCTTGCTCTGTTAAAAATGATTTGGGAAAGATTTAAAAAAGAAACAAAAATTAAAAGGGGGGCTAATAATTATGACTTCAACAGTATAGTATGATTTTATTCTAGATTTGAGGTGGATTTGTTTAAGCAACATCAAGAATATAATATTTTTTATGCTTTTGTGCAGTAAATTTTTTGAAGAGAAAGCTAATTAAATTTCCATTAATTTCTCTGAATCTAAAATATTCATTCATTTAATAATTTTAAAAGGATGTGTCAAAAAATAAATATATGCTTAAAATTTAAGATAAAAAACTATAAGACCACAAAAACATAAATTTAGCCATGGCATGAGAAAACGTATCAGCCATAAATATTTTGTTTTACTCAAAGACATAGTTCACCCAAACTAAAAATTCTGTCATCATTTACTTGCCCTTATTTAATAAAAACATTTATAAGTTTCTTTCTTCTGTTTCTTTCTTCTCTTTCTGCAAATCTGTAACCATTGGTTTTCAGCTTTCTTCAAAATATTATATTTTGTGCTCAAAAGAAGAAACTCATAAAAGGTTTGGAGGTGAATAAATAGTGAGTACATTTTCACTTTTGTGTGAACTATCCCTTTAATTTTTGTTATTATTATTTTTATTAACTAGCAATAGTTAATAGAGTTTTATTGGTTAATATTTGTTTATATTATTATCAAATACAAACATTTGATCAATATACACTACCTGACAAAAGTTTTAGGAACAACAAGTAATAACTTGACTTCTAGTTGATCATTTGGTATCAGAAATGGCTTATATGACAGGCAAAGGCCTCTAGATTATTCTTTTTTTACCAAAATAAAATATGATCATACCTTGATTTTGAATTATTTAATTAGAACAGTAAGGTCTGAATTTGCTTAGACAAAAGTTCTATCACTTAACAGAAATAATGTACAGTATAGAATATAAAGTCATGATGCAGTGGAAAAAGATTGTGTATGACTCCCATGAGCTTAAACGACTGCATCCATACATCTCTGTAATGACTTGAATAACTCATTATTAAAGTCATCTGGAATGGCAAAGAATGCATTCTTGCAGGACTCCCAGAGTTCATCAAGATTCTTTGGATTCATCTTCAATGACTCCATCTTATCCCCTACATGCTCAATAATGTTCAAGTCTGGTGACTGGGCTGGCCAATCCTGGAGCACCTTGACCTTCTTTGCTTTCAGTAACTTTGATGTGGAGGCTGAAGTATGAGAAGGAGCGCTATCCTGCTGAAGAATTTGCCCTCTCCTGTGGTTTGTAATGTAATGGGCAGCACAAATGTCTTGATACCTCAGGCTGTTGATGTTGCCATCCACCCTGCAGATCTCTCGCATGCCCCCAAACTGAATATAACCCTAAATCATGATTTTTCCTTCACCAAACTTGACTGATTTCTGTGAGAATCCTAGGTCCATGCAGGTTCCAATAGGTCTTCTGCAGTGTTTGTGATGATTGGGATGCAGTTCAACAGATGATTCATTGGGAAAAATTTTCCTCTGCCACTTTTCCAAATTATCAACTAGAAGTCAAGTTATTATTTGTTGCTCTTACAACTGGGATTCATGACAAGACCTTTGTCAGGTGGTGTATACTAGTATTAAACTGTTCAAGCATAAAGTAGTTATTTATAAAATGTAATATAATTGTTTGATATATAAATAATAATATAAATACATAATCAACCATTATTGACAGTAAAACAAATAAACATAACAAAAAAAAAATGGAGCGATTTCCTAAATAAAAAAATCTAAACCACTCTGACTTATAGAAATGCATGAGAGTATAGAGTAGGAAACAGTGAAAGTCAAACAGACCGACACGATTAGGCCAAAAACTTTGTTTGTCGTTGCCATGCCACGTTTAGCAGTGCGAGGCGGCCAGATTGAAAAACAAAGCGCAACCCTTGTTGGATTTGTCCTTCCACAGTGTGGGATTTATTATTAGAAAGGACATAAACAGACTAATTAAATCACAGCAGTCGAGGCTGAGATGACAGCTGGTGCTGTGTGTGACCAAACAGATCCCTATCAAAGAGCAGGAGGCATGGCTCACTCAATCCATCCTCTATGGGGAGCTATTTTAAGAGCACCGACGCTTTATGCTAAATGAGTGCTCCATGTTCAAGCCAGCTGATTATAAAGAAGCCACGCGATGCATGATGGATGTGCCTGCTTTAAAGACAATGGGTTTAGGGTCTATGTTTTCTGATAGGTGTTGAGGAAATATGACAGCGCTCATCAGACAGATATCGCAGCGCTACCGACTGCCTCGATGTCAGTTAAAAGCGCTCAACGCAGCGATGCATAGAATTTGTGACGAGATCGTTCTTGACAGTGTAACAAGTACAATAAGAGGCACAAGTCTTACAGTTATTAATGTGTTTACAAGCTTATCCATACGGTTAAGTGTGTGATAAGAGCGATTTTGATCCTTTCCTTCATCGCATGGCTAATTCTGTCACAAATTCATACGTTTTGAGTAATTATTACACGATTTTTGAACACCACTGGTTGATTGGTTGCACATTTGAAACCACCGATGAGAGAGAAATATGGTTTTAACAAGTCAATAATGGCAAGTGCAATGAAAACAAACGCAATCAATGGTGCTGCAACGTTTGCAAACAAGAGCTTGAATTATAACACCGATAATTGATTGCCTTCCTCCCTGCTGTTTTTCTTTCTTTCTTTCCCTCCTGTGATGTCATTTCCCGATCGATTCCATGCTCTATGCAATGATGAGAAGAGTTTTTGTTCCCTCTTAGTATTTTAAGGTAATATAATCACTTTTTAGCACTGTATTATAAATATAATGATGATTTTATAGCACTTTGAAAAGAAACATCATTTAAAAATGTCTGCTTTAGTTCATGAGTTAAATAGCAGGCAATGGTCCTTATCATTTTATCTACTGTATATGGGGCTGTTGTGATTGATTCTGATTGATTGATTGATTGATAAATGTGTCAGGTTTATTAAGGGAAACTCACATCTAAAGTAGATTTTTCAATGCATAACCCAAGGGTCGCCAGACTTGTTCCTGGAGGTCTGATGCCCTACAGATTTTAGCTCCAACCCTAATCAAACACACCTGAACAAGCTAATCAAGGTCTTACTAGGCATACTTGAAACACCTAGGCAGGTGTGTTGAGGCAAGTTGGAGCTAAAACCTACAGGGACACTGGTCCTCCAGGACCAAGATTGGTGATCCCTGGCATAACTATATCACTTCACCAAATTAAGGGGTTAATTTTAAAGGTTCTTACAACAGAAAAATAACCAATATCTAAAAAGACACTGAACAAGCAAATTATAAAACTAATATTCAGTGGTGGAAAGAGTACTGAAAAATCATACTCAAGTAAAAGTACCATTACTTGCCCAAAACTGTAGTGCAAGCAGTGTAAAAGTATCTGTTGTAAATATTATTCAAAGTATGAGTAAAAAGTAGGCCCTTTTAAAAGTACTCAAAAGTAGTGAGTACTGTAAAAAGCTGAATTGTTTACATGTATTTTGTGGATAAATGTGTAAACGCAACATTCTGTATTGCATTTAGTTATTGTTTAAGGCCATTTCGGCCATTATACAGTCAAACCGCCAACCTGATTTCACCAAGTAGGACATGTACCTAAATTAACATCTATTTTGATCCTGGAACAACATTTCAATCAGCCAATCAGAAATTAAGCATATGTTTACTGTCTATGTTAAACCTTTGACTTACAGTTAGGTTTATACACTTCTACATGATTGTTATCAAACTAATATTCCCCTCTGATTTTGGGAATAGTTTACAGTTATGGTTGGGTTTAGGGTAGGTATTAAGTATGGATTACATTTTCGACAAAAATTATGTTCTAGGATCAACATAGATGGTAATCCAGGAGTCAAACATTATGTGCTACAGTAAACATCCGCCATCTTTTCATCAGTGGCACGCAGTCTAAACAGACTCTGGGTCACTGTGTGTAAAGATTTTGGATGTCTTCTTAGACACTTTTAATGCTTCTAAAAAATTTTAAACACTGCATTTATAAATAACCCATGACTTGAGGTAGTTCTTTCTAAGTGCGATTTGATTGGACAGGAATCACAGGACTGATTTTTCTAATGCCCATAGACAGGAAATACTATAGTGACTGCAGTTTGAAGGATGGTAGTGGAGTAAAAGTACTGATACAGCACTAAAAATGTACTCAAGGGAAAGTAAAAGTACACATTTTTAAAACTACCTAGCAAATTACAATTTCAGTACAAAAACAGTAATTTGAGTATTTGTAATTTGTTACTTTACACCACTGCTAAAAATATACTACAAACAACAAGCTAATTCCATGTTTTTTCTCAATCATTTTTGCAGCTGACAATGACACAACACTGTTCTTCAAGCAGTTTAGCTCACAATTTTAAAATTAGTAAAGATGCTGCTGTTGAACAGTGAGTTTGTACAATAGTGTGTAAATCTGACAAATGTATCAAAATCTGAACAATCTCTAATTTAGTATACGCAATTAATTACTCCCAGGGCCATTTATCTATCGAAGTAGATATTTAGTCACAGTTGTATACAGATATTTAGTTGGTGTTTCGTAAAATCAAATTTTTACGAGGTGGCCCGTTAGCCCAACACTCAACCCCCAACCAAGAGGACCAGGACATACACTACGGACAATTTAGCTTACTCAATTCACCTATAGCGCATGTCTTTGGACTTGTGGGGAAAACCGGAGCAAACTCAACACAGAAATGACCTAACTGACCCAACCAGGGCTCGAACAGCTCTAAAAATGACGTTCTTGCTGCTACCCACTGCGCCACTGTATACCCACTGCCCTCTCTATAACCAGAATAATTGACGATGATCTGTTGAACTATTAGAAAAACATGGATTGTTTTCTAGTAGCTCACCAATCCCTTACTTTCCAATTCTAATAAAGCATCTGGATATACAGTTGAAGTCAGAATTATTAGCCCCCGTGTCAATTTTTTCCCCAATTTCTGTTTAACAGAGAGAAGATTTTTTTCAACACATTATTAAACATAATAGTTTTAAAAACTCATTCCAAATAACTGATTTATTTTATCTTTGCCATGATGACAGTACATAATATTTTACTAGATATTTTTCAAGACACTTCTATACAGCTTAGAGTGACATTTAAAGGCTTAACTAGGTTAATTAGGTTAATATGTCAGGTAAGGGTATATAGGCAAGTTATTGTATAACGATGGTTTGTTTTGTTGTCTATCAAAAAAATATATACCTTAAAGGGGCTAATAATATTGACCTTAAAACTGTTTTTAAACTTTTTTTTAAATGCTTTTATGCGAAATAAAACAAATAAGACTTTCTCCAGAAGAAAAAATATTATCAGACACACTGTGAACATTTCCTTGCTCTATGTAACATCATTTGGGAAATATTTAAAAAAAAAAAAAATTCAAAGGGGGCTAATAATTCTGACTTCAACTGTATGTAGGGCCAGACAGCATATGCGGACATGTTTTGCTATTTCTGCGGAATGATTTTGGGAGTATCATAACTAAACGTTAACTTTTATTTAATGTTTACAATGCAAATCCAATTAGAACCACTCATTTGGTAAGCAAAGCAAGTCTCTCATACAAGACAGAAAATATTACTTTACAAAATGTATTATAAACAAATCATATGAACATTTTCACATCAGTCAATAATATTACTAAAATCTATTTAAAAACTGAATAAATATAAATTTACACACACTTACACAAGTAAATAAATAGACTCGATGGGCTAAAAATCTGCAGATTTCTGTGCACGCAGATTCCGTGTGAGCCTAGATATATGAAACAAATGCCAGGTGAACTTGAACGACGATATAAACGAATTATTTGCAAACAAGGGATGATTTCCCGCCTTGAAGCTGTTTTATTGTTTTCTCTCCTGTGACATAATTTCCAATTGATTCCTTCCTTCTCACAATGATGAGAAGTTTCCCCGAGTTTGTTTTTTCGCTTTGACTCTTTCACCCGCTCCACCAATGGAAATCTGCAAGCGGCACCAGCAGCTTAACCAAAAAGGATTAACTCCCATATCCAACCGAGAACACAGATAATGCTCGGTAATTGGTAAAAAATGAAGATGAATGGGACAGCAAGATAAGGACCAATTAGCTCCTCCACGCTTACAGCTGCGGTCTCTCTACAGATCCATCTCTTGAGTGCTGGCCTCCTCTGCCAGAAGAAGCCTGGCGGAATTAGCGGCCTGACCTCATCGATGGTGGGACGCCCACCCATCATCTCCCCCCCTTCACTTTCAATTCTGCCCCTAACATAGACACCTGTCACCAACCCTGACGTGACAGGCTCACATCCCCAAAACGCTCAACGCCAACTCGCTAAATCAGAGCCACACAAACACGCGCGCACACGCATGCCTGAAAGTTTGTCGCTTATTTCATTATGGCAGCATCATCTGGTTGGTGATACACACAATTCCCCCATCTAATTACGGAGAGGATTTAAGGTCCATTAACGTTGCCGTGGCAAGGAATCAGATGCAAAATGGCACCCAGTGGCCACCAAGAGAGAGATTCTTTTCACCTCCTTCCATTTCTTAAACCGGACGCGGCAAATGCATGAGTCGCAAGGAAGAAATAAAAATGAATAAATATCAAAACAATTCATCTTGCAGAAAAAGGCCAGGTGTTAGTTAGTTTTGGTTGCAAGGCAAGGGAAGGGGATCAGTGTTTGTGTGTCTTCCAGGCTCATGTTTTGCTTGGTTTGCGATCTCTAATTGTGCCGTTTCCTGTGAGCGAATGGAACAATTGTCATTGTAAAAGAAGGGAACCCCCCACCTCCTTAAAAAAGATCTGGAAGAATCAAACGGGAAGCTTAATCACGCTCACCTCCTCCTTCTCTAGCGCAGAGTGTTTGGCTATTTGGCTCCAACTTGAACTGGCTGACTGTTTTTCTCTCTGTTTTTGTAATTAATAATAGTGATGCAAGCCGGCGAGGGTGATTGAGCTGAATATTTAATGCAGAAGAAACATTAGCGCATCCAATTTGCATCAACAACCAACAAGTCCGAAGGAGAGTACAATGTCCTTCACACACTTACTGTCAGCCTTTGTGCTTCAGATTAAATCTATTCTAGACTATACTGAGAATCTCTATTAGAATATATATGAGGGGAGGAATAGAGAAAGATGCATATTTCAAAAGCAGTACTAGCAACCACCTATAACACCCTACACATTGCAAAAAAAAATTGTGTAAGATTTACTTATTTACAATTTTCTTTTAAAAATGGTATTAAATTTAATAAATATTTTTTTAAATAAACTTTTTTTTTACTCTCACAATTTTTTTTAAATCAAAGCAATGACATTTGAAATATAATATTATAAAATATAATAAAAATAATGATAAATCATAATAATCATGATAAATCATGCAAAATAAAAGTTTCTTTTGACATAATATATGTGTGTGTGTATTGTATATATTTATTATGTATATATGTGATACACACTAAGGTTATTACAGTTAACGAATATGAACGAAAAAACGAAAACTAAAATTTAAAATCATTTTCGTTAACTTTTTAAAAACAAACTAGAACTAACTGAAACTGTATTTTGTACATACATAACTAACTGAAACCAACTACAATTATAGCAAAAAGGTCCCTCGGCAAATCTACTATACCTTTCAGAAGTAAATCTATTTGCTTCTCGCTGCCAGGTGTTTGACTCGTACGGCACCTCAGAGTCTGTAATCCTGATGCCATTGGCCAGATCGAGCCGGTTCTCCTCCAGTCAGTCCTCGCTGTTGCTCGCGACAAAAACAGCGAATGGACATGACAGCAGCACAGTGACAGCATTAAATACAGAGACTCAAAAGTATTACTTTAACACATTTATGCCCATTAATGGGTTTTATTTCTGTATTAACGTTCACAATCGCGAACGAATCGTTCTTTTAACCGGATCTTCTAAGTGAACCGGATGAAGTAGTTCACCAAATCGAACGGAATCATTTGAAATGATTCGCGTCTCCAGTAAGCACTCTTATACACAAACTACTTACTTTTTAACATGCCTAATGCCCCCTCTGACTCGAAATAAACCAATTTATAGTAAGTTATTCAGTTTATTAGCCACTCTTTGATTTTTTTTTCCTTTTTTAAATATTTCCCAAATTATGTTTAACAGAGCAAGGAAATTTTCACAGTATGTCTGATAATATTTTTTCTTCTGGAGAAAGTCTTATTTGTTTTATTTCGGCTAGAATAAAAGCAGTTTTAAATTTTTTTAAATCCATTTCACGGTCAAAATTATTAGCCCCTTTAAGCTATTTTTTTTCAATAGTCTACAGAATAAACCATCATTATATAATAACTTGCCTAATTACCATAATCTGCATAGTTAACCTAATTAACCTAGTTAAGCCTTTCAATGTCACTTTAAACTGTATAGAAGTGTCTTGAAAAATATCTAGTCAAATATTATTTACTGTCATCATGGCAAAGATAAAATAAATCAGTTATTAGAAATGAGTTATTAAAACTGTTATGTTTAGAAAGTGTTGAAATAATCTCTCTGTTAAACAGAAGCTGGGGAAAAAATATATATATATTAAATATTATATTAAATATTTATATAAGTAAATAGAAAAAAACATTTTCTCAAATATATGTATGGATGTGTGTATATATATATGTTAGTTTTGCATAGGTTTTTAAAAATAACTCTTATATCCAGTGTTGTGTTTGTATTTATGATTAATTGATGTAGCACCATTGTCCTAAAAGACACGACATTTCATTCCTCTGTATGTCCACACATGTAGCAGAATGACAATAAAGCTCAACTTGACATGACTTGATACACAGTGCACACACACTTAAATTATGTCAAAACAAACTTTTATTTTGGATGCAATTAATCGCAATACATTTTTGCCCAGCACTAAAAAATGATAATAATAATGATTCAATTCAATTCAATTCAATTCAATTGATAATAAGAACCATAATTTGTTTTTTTTTTTGTTTGTTTGTTTGTATAATGAAGCTTTTTGCTATTAGTGGTGTAGTCTGTTAATGCCCCTGTGACATTTCAAAAATAATTACACACTTGATTGTAACTAAGTGTCTGTAAATAAACCCTCGTAGCGAGAGCAGCTGTTTTAGAATAGAGTCGGCTCACTTCCTGCTCATAACATTGTCCACTCCTGTCTGGAGAGTTTCTCAGAGTTCCTCTGTTGTAAAGTCATCGCTATATCCATCAGATGATTTCACACTCTGGACTCAGCGAGAGCCTATAAGCAGGACATAATAGGCCTTCACACGCCAAAACCATTAGAGCCAATCACGGTGCTCCAAAAAAGCCAGCCGAGTGACAGCGCTAAGAGTTTATTTTCACAGTTGTATGTTTTCTCTGGCACTCTTTTAAAACACCCCGATGCGATATCTCTCTCAGTTCTCCGGCGAAATGACCTTTCCGTTTTAATGCTGTAATGATCCGGAGCAGTGAGGGAATTCGCTGGGAGACGGGAATGGAAAACACTGTCTATTTCACTTAAAAACCTAATTTATGTTGCAATTAAAGGCTGAAAGGAGCTTGTTTCTCCCCTCTGGCTGGCTGAATAGACGCGGCTATATTTCGCCCCCTTATCATGCGGGTGACTCCTATTGGCCACCCCGTCACAGGAGAGTGCTTGATATAAACAAGAGATTGCACTGACATCCAGTAATCAATATTAGGATGGCTTCAGTACCAAACATCATTTGTCTCGGCCTCCGTTCTTTTGACCAAACGAAGCATTAATTTAAATCATAAATCTGCGAGTGATTTAAATCCCGGAATGAGAGGCCCGCCTGCCTTTAATGATTTATTTTCTACATTTCTGCGAGCGAGAGATTTGTCCATACGCGCTGACAGGTCACCTTCAAACGCCAGGGGTAGACTGTTCATCACCATGCAGACTAGCATCTCATCGCTGCGAGTAAATATTAAAGTAAAAGAATCCAATTGATTGTGGATGGGCCGGAGAGGCGTCGCGGCCATATATTTCACTCAGAGCTTCTAATGCCTCTCCAGTTCGGCTCCTCCGCTCACCGCTGGGCCTGGAATTATTATTCTTCAGGGAGTCTGCATGCTCAAGGTTACAATTTAAATTGTAAAAAGATAAAAACACTTTCTTATTAGCCCCATTGCCGCAGCCTCGCCTATTGCATTTCGCATTTATCTTTATTTCGGTGACCTCGCGGCCTCCCGCCGCTGTTCGCTGTCGAACGGCCTTAGCTCCACGCGGCTTGCTTTCGATAAATCTGCTTAGAGCGCAACGTGTTTTGCCAAAACTCCTAGTGTCAAATGCAGCTGGGAAATCCTCGACGCGGGGTGGATATTCACAATGGAAATCACACACACACACACACACACAGACACACACACAGTTCAGCTCAGGGATTATGGTAACTGAATCATTTGTAATGGATTTGTGGTTTAATATAACAGTGTAATTTCCACACACACAAAAAAAATGGCTTTAAGTAATGTTGCAAAGAGAGAGGAAAAAATCGGAATGTATCTGAGAAACGATTAATTGGAGCCGGGGACATTCAAAACCAATTTTCTTCACCAAATTGAATTAGCGGCTCGCTTAATAGCTATTAGCTTTGGGATAAAGTGCTCATGGATGCATTTGATGTGTAGCTACTTTAAAAGTGCATTACCTGCTAATGATGAATTTGGAATCAAGCAAACAAACTGACTGCTCAACAGAAGATTACACAAAGCTTTCTGCTTTCCTTGTAGATTTGGGAGCTTGCGGTTTTAATCTTCATTTTAGTGAGTTAAAAGACACGCTGTAGGAATTCTGCGTAGGCAAATAGAATGAATTATGTTTACTTTTATCACAGCAAATCACTTGGTTCTTATAGGGATACGTGAATAAATGTGTATTAAACTCTATAAACTGACTGTTGTATGATATAAAAGATGATGTACAGCATTGAATATATTCATTTTTGGCTCCCAAGGACAAACAGTTCTTTTTTGCTCATACAGGTATACAGTAAAAGGTTTGTAAATTATGAAATTTTTATACTGTGTGAAGGTGCTCAATGTAAGAATTTTATTAGCTTTTTATTTGTAATGTGTAAACAGCTTGCAAACAAAAAAGAGGTCTGTCTATGAAAGTCTGTAGACTGATATTTCAATGAAGGATCCTCTTTTGGAAAAATCAAAAGGATGTGATTTCTACTGTAGACGCACTCCTGAGAGCCTCTCTTCTTTTTTTTATAACACATGAAACTAATGGTTGTAATGTTCAGAATAATGCTGAAAGAACTGTTTGCTAAAGGAATGTCAATGTTGGTAATTCAAAAGAGTGGTTAATTGAACTACAGTCTTAAAAAACAGACCAAATATAGTCTATGGTTTCAAATGTGCTTAATAAACACTTATCATGATGCACTTGTAATGAACTCATATGTTGACATGATTGAGTACATTTTAACAAAAAAAAAAAACTATATTAAATATTTTCACTATTATTCATATAATAAATGTTTACTTAGGATATCATTTCATTTTCCTTAGGCTTAGTCTCTTTATTCATCAAGGGTCACCACAACAGAATGAACCGCTAACTTATCCAGCATATGTTTTACACAGCAGATGCCCTTCCAGCTGCAACCCAGTACTGGGAAACATCCATACACACTCATTCACACACATACACTATGGCCAATTTAGTTTTTTCAATTCACCTATAGACCATATTAGGGATCTAAACAAAAACAATGGCCCCAACAATGTTTTATATTTTTCATTTCTATATCTTCCGAGAATCCAAAAAGAGCCACATAATGATAAATAATGTTATGATAGCTGTTTTAACATTACGTTACGATTGAATTGCCTCTTTTGTTATAGATATAAAATAGTTTCGTTCATTCATTCATTTTCTTTTCGGCTTAGTCCCTTTATTAATCTGGGGTCGCCACAGCAGAACGAACCACCAACTTATCCAGCACATGTTTTTACGCAGCGGCAATGCCCTTTCAGCCACAACCCATCTCTGAGAAACATCCATACACACTACCGACATCACACCTAACACTACCGACAATTTAGACTACCCAATTCACCTGCACCTCATGTCTTTGGACTGTGGGGGAAACCGCAGCACCCGGAGGAAACCCACACAAACACGGGGAGAACATGCAAACTCCACACAGAAATGCCAACTGGCCCAGCCGAGGCTCGAACCAGCGACCTTCTTGCTGTGAGGCGACAACACTACCAACCCACCGCGTTGCCTATAAAATAGTTTGATAACAGGAAATATTCAAGTGCCAGTGACATGACCACATTGAAATGGTCTATGCCTTTGGACTAAGGGGGAAATCGGAGCACCCTGAGAAAACCCACGCAAACACTGGGAAAACTCCATTACATAAGATAATATTACTATATTATTGATCAAATTAATGCATACATGATAAATAAAATACTAATACTAATAATAAAACTAATACTAGTAATATTAATAATTCTACTACTAATAATAGTCATCATCATCATAAGATTCAATTAAATTATAAACTGCTTTTAAACAGTTATTTTATAGTGCAATAATATTTCACAATTTTACAATTTGTACTGTATGTTTGATGAAATAAATGCAGCCCTGGAGAGCAGGAGAAGCTTATTTTAAAACATTTTAAAAAATCTACTGACCCCAAACTTTTGATCGGTAGTGCATATTATAATTTTTTCACATTTAGTTTCTTGTATGTTATGTGCACTACTGTAAGTACTAGCGAAAAGTTGCTGGCTGCAGTTCACTAAATGGCCACTTGAGTCGCCAGTAAAAGGGATTCTAAATGTAGATTAGATTAGACGTGTAGATGTCTGTTGATTGAGACTCACCCACACTGGAACTCAGGTCCCCGTTCTCAGAGTCAGGCCCGTTGTGGGTGTTACTGCTGTGGTAGCTGCTCATCACCTCTAGCTTGATTTTCTTCACCTTCATGGCCTCTGCGATGGCGGCATTGGTGGCGGCGGCTGCTGCTGCAGCTGCAGCTGTGAGGCCTAAAGCAGGACGACACAAACATGGAGACACTTCATCGCAAGGTTCAGTACAAATGGGCTCAAAACACAGGTGTGGCTAATAAATATGATTTCAGTATCATTCTTTTCTACAACCTCATGAGAGAGAAGAGACAAAAGTAGGAGTTCAAAACTATTTATCTTTAGTCACCCTGAAATAGTGTAATTGTTCATTTAAGTAGTGTTTTGATTAACTTTAAAGGGCACCTATGATAAAAATTATCTTATTAAAGCTGTTTGGATAGAACTGCCTGTATGTATTTTGTGACCACAATCATATTGGAGTGATATAAAGACAATAAGTATCTTTTTTTTATTTCCTGATGTTAAAATAGGATCCAAATCCCTCCCATTTTAAGGCCCACTGCAGCATGACGTAGGAGTGCTGTTTCCACACTCACCAAATTGACTGGCAGCCACATTTTAACATGTCTCCATATTAAGGCGTATAATCATATCAACAAGATGGTTGTAATGAATTACAGTGATTTTACCGTCTTTATCACCACAGCCACATGTCAGTAAAATCATAAAAGAAGACGCTTCAATCCCGGTTTGAGGACGTTTATTTTGCACAACACAACGGATATCTATACAGCAGTGGATATTAACATGTATCCTGTCACATTTGCGTGCAAAAATAGTGCAAAGTTAAACGTGTGTGTTGTGTGTGCAAGTGTGTCTGCCCTGTGTGTGTATGTGTGTACGGGAACTTTGTAACGACCTTATGTGTGACTCATCAATCTTATCGACTCATTAACACAACAAATACATCAAATAATCATTGGTAAAGTTCTTAATGTAGTATTTTTCAAATGTTGCATGAGATTTGCTTCTTTAATGTCTGTCACTCTACTGTTTATCTGATGCAGCTGAGGCAGAGAAGCACACTCTGACAGGCACAGGGGAAGGGTGGGTGGGGAGAACTGGCATTAAGGGCACAGGCAACAAAAACAGCTACATTGTGTTCAGAGCAAAAAATCCAAACTTCTGAAATGTACAATAAATAATCTGATGAGTGTTTTGAGCTGAAACTTTACAGACACAAAAGGCTTATCTTAAATCTTGAAACAGGGTAAAATAGGTGCTCTTTAATGATTTAATAATGTAGATGACAAAAAACGACAACTATAACATGTTGACACAATTACTAATACTTTAAATTTAAAATGAAAAGCAAATAGCAATAATAACCAATTTATACTGTAAATAAAAAATATAACAGTTGCTCAATACTGAAACAATCCTGTTATAAAATAGATTTTTTATTTCAAATAATTTTCTTTGTAAAGTTTATTTATAAACAAATTTTGAGAGGATCACGTGCTTATGATTGCTAGGAGCTGGATCCGCATTATCCAATTCTCAATGCACCAATCAGAAGACCCCAAAGCTACTACAAATGCCCTGGGTTACGTACCACCGCTATCTTCGTTTTGAAGAATCCCCCCATCCACCCCTACTCCTCCTTCTTCCCAGATGGGTGACACGGTGGCCCAGTGCTTAGCGCTGTTGAGTGCAGAGTTTGCACTTTCTCCCCATGCTCATGTGGGTTTCCCCCAGGTTTCTCAGTTTCCTCCCACCGTCCAAAAACATGCAACATAAGTTAATTGACTAATCCAAATCGGCACTATAGACATGCTCCTAGTAAATAGTTATCTCTTAAGAGCAATCACTATCTGTTCATTAGCTACTACAGCAGGGGAGTTCTCGAGATCTACCTGAGCTCAAACTCCCCTCTCACCTTGCAACGGGAAGGAGCCCCAGGCTCGAGGATCTTATGAGCTCAGGGCTCTCTCCCGGGACAGCATGCCAAACAAGCTTATAATAAATCATCATCTAAATGTGAACTCTTGAATTAGTACATTATTGAATGCTAAAAAAAAACATTTTTACATTTTTTTACAAACAAACATTAAGCAAAATAAAATATATGCACACCTAATCACACTAATAAATGTTTACTTAAGACTATATTAATCTATTTTGATCCATTTAATGCATCCATGATGAATTAAATAATAATAATACTAATCATCATCATCATCACCAAATCAATAATTATTATACATTTTTGAAATGCAACAGTTAGTACCCATTTCAGTGGGTTTATTTAACGAGATATCTTAATTAGCATTATACTTATTGTAACTAATGTATTTTGTTTCATATTATAAAGAACATTTTTACTCTCAGATTACAGATTATAAAGGCCTCTGAAAAGGCCTTTACCTCGGAATGAGGGTGTCAAACTGCTTCACTAACTAGTTAACTGTTCAACCCATAATTAGCCTAAGAGAGTCATGCAGCATGTCTGAACTCGACTAAATCATTTGCATCCTTTCACCAACACAAGCTTTGCTGTTTTTGATTACACCGCTGGTCCCGTTGGACTGATGCAATGCTTTCTGCTAGAAGCCTCACTGTCATGAACGTCTTCCCTGATTTCCGTCTCTTTCTCTCTCTAAATGCAAAGATGACGCTGTTGAGCTTTGATGCTGACAGATGGAGTCGCGAGAACATATCAGAGCTGACATGATGCCACGGTTTCTGTTTGTAAATAAACGGGTGGCAATGTACGACAAAGTGAAAACAAACAGTCGGAAACAGTGGGAAATGTTCAAATCACACACACAAACATACGCACATTAAACAGCATCATCTCACTCCCAATCCGTTGTCATATGCAGGGATGCTGCAATTCTTTTGGCTCCTGTGGCAATAATAATATTTTCACCATTGTTTGATTTGTTTTAGCAAGACTTGGCACACGAATAGGGTAAAACAAATTCAATGTTTATTATCATGCTTCTACATTCGACTAAACAAAAAAGGTCAAACATTTTCTAAAACGTTGTTTTAATATGCAAATAAGACATTATTTAACTTCTTAACTGTCAGACCCACTTTTGGAACAAATATGTGAAAATGACATGTACAAAATAAACTATTGTCCTTTTTATTAAAAACGACACTTGTCAGATTGTAGCTGAAGGGGAAACAAGTTCAGAAAGTTAAATAAAAGATAGGTTATGTGCCTTTAAGTTTATGAAAATAATAAAACAATATAATTATATATTTTTAAATATATATTATATAACATGTATTTCTGTATGCCTAATTCAAACTCGAAATCTAAGCTAAACATTTGAACAAATTATATTTAAAATTTAAGTTGATATCTCAAAAAAATGAGCATTCAGTAAGATTTTGCTTGCGATGATTTGCCGTTGTGTTCACGTTCTGAACAGAAATGACTGTGATTGGCTGTGAAGGTCATCAGTTCACTGAACTCACCGCTGTTTACTGAGTGTAACCACAGATACAGGGACACTGGAACAATTTAAAGCTGCGATTCATCAGCGGATCGCTCTTATGCCAGCTTATAGACAAACCAGCTGATCAACGTGACTTTAAAACACTCCAGTGTCCCTGTATCTGTGGTTACAATCAGTAAACAGCGAGTTCGTTGAACTGATTACCTTCATGGCCAATCACAGTCATTTCTGTTGAGCAAGTGAATACAACTGCAAACCATAGCTGTTTAAGAACGAGCTCAATAGTGCTCAAATGTGAGTGGGAAATGGACATTTTTTAAACTTGGTGTTTAAACAGTATCGATTGGTACCGAATTCCAGTATTGTGCAACCCTACTGTGAACAGACAGATTTTTTTTAAATATATTTTTAATTATAATTTTTTGTAGAATGAAATGCTGTATACAATAAGGCAAATTATGTATCTCTCTGTAAAAATCTTAAGAATATAGATATGAATGAAACTGTAGTTTGGTGTACTGTATGTAAAAGTGCTGCTGAAGAGGAGCTTTATGCCTCAGTGCAGAATAAAAAAAAATTATTTTGAGAAAAAGGTCTTTAAAAATATGTGTATATCAGAATCAGAATCAGAAAGAGCTTTATTGCTAGGTATGTTCACAAATACTAGGAATTTGTTTTCGTGACAGAGCTTCTACAGTGAAATGCAGACACAAACTGATAAAGTGTAACAAAAGAAACACTTAAATGTGTACTTGCACGTGTTCTTTATATTAGACTGAAAAAATAAATCTAAATTTGACAGGTGGGTGTAAAAAACAGTTTTTTTTTTTCTGCAGTGTTTCGCCTTAAACTCCCTATTCTGACTTCAAACCCATTGTCATTGGCTCTGAATGAACAGAGACGCTGCGATTCAAAGTCTTTTGGCTCCAGTGGCAATAATAATCTTTTTTCCATTGTTTGATTTGTTTAAAAGGAGCGTAGCGGAGAGACAGGGAGATTGGATAAAGAACTGACTCGCTGTCATTTACTCTTTTTCAATGACAAAACACCTGAAAGACTCGCAGAAAGTAAAAGGAGGATCCTTGAAAGAGACCTTGAGCTCATGAATGAAGATTAATGAAACGATGTGAATGGATGAATCAGACTGAGCTTTTTTTTCAGCTGTGTTCAGAGAATCCTGTGATCTCTGTCTCATTTTATACATACACTGTACTGAAAATGGTTACAGTACAATAGACTCATTTATCAGATTAGGGGGCACAGTGGATTCTGGGATAAGGGCTATGGGTAAGGGTAATGTCGTAACACACCACAAAAAATTCAACATCATGAGTGATTGCATTTAAAAAAATGACTTTTAATTTAGGGTTTGAACAGATCTGTACCCTCTGTATTTATTATGTCAATAATGATATTCCATTTCATTATTTGCATGCTAACATTAAACAATTAAATATTATTGTGGCAGATAAATACAACACTGAAGTTTACTTCAATGGACTTTCCTATCATGAAGATACAGTAAAACAGTTTTGTTTATTATAATTTCAATATCTTTTATGTATTACTCAAATTTTAGATTTTGTCATTTAGATTTGACATTTTTTTGTTTTATGTTTTAAACTAATTTCATCAAATAAATGCATTTTATTTTATTTTATTTTATTTTATTTTATTTTATTTAAATGTATTTATTTCAGAAGCCTTAACCATTCATTAGTAGTGTTAATTAGATTAACCAAAATACTGTAGTTTATTTAAAATTTGAAAAATGTTTATTTTATTATTTTATTAAATAATACTTTTTTATCAATATTTATTTTATTTTATTAATTAACATTTCTTTTATTTCAGTTAACAACATGATTTGTTGACTAATTAACTATAATAATTATTTTATTTATTTTTTGAAACCTTTAGTTTTCAGTATTAGCTATAGTTAACTAAAATAATTGCACTTTAGTTTTCTAAATATTTATTTTATTTTATTAATCAACATTTATTTTATTTCAAGAAACAACATGATTTGTTGACTAGTTAACTATAATATTTATTTTGTTTATTTTGGTACCCTTTAGATTTTGGTTTTAGCTAACAATAATTATTGTACTTTATTATATCAACATTTATTTTATTTCAAGTAGCAACATGATTTGTTGACAAATTAACTATAATAATTATTTCATTTATTTTTGTAACCTTGTTTATTTTAGCTATAGTTAACTAACTAAACTTTATTTTATCAATATATATTTTATTTTATTAATCAATATTTTTTTTTCAAGTAACAACATGACTTGTTGACTAGTTAATTATAATAATTATCTTTTAGTTTTTAGTTTTAGCTATAGTTAATAATTTATAGTTTATGATTTAAAATAATAATTTCACTTTATTTTATCAATATTTATTTTATGAATCAACATTTATTTTATTTCAAGTAGCCACATGATTTTTTGACTAATTAACTATAATAATTATTTAATAAAATTTTTGTAACCTTCAGTTTTTAATTTTTAGCTATAGTTAACTATAATAATTGCACTATTTTATTATTATTTATTTTATTAATCAACATTTATTTCAAGTAACAACATGATTTGTTGACTAATTAACTATAATAATTATTACATTTATTTTTGGTAACGTTTAGTTTTAGCTAATTATAATGATTATACTTTATTTTATCAATTTTTATTTTATTGCAAATAACCAGATAATTTGTTGAATATAAACTCGAATAATATTATTTTATTCAATATTAATTCATTTTATTTTAAGAAAACCAGTATTTTTTGTATATCAATCTATATATATTAAACAAAGACACAGTCAGTATTTAAAATTCCTCCATGAAATCCGCCCTTAAAATCCCCCAAATCCTCTAACGTACCATCAATCAGCGATTCACTCATGACCCGTTTTGACTCTTGTTTTCCCTCATGTGACTGAAGCCAATAAGCAAATTCATCATCACTAAAACTGCCACATTGGCTGACAGGACCCGACTGTGTCCATTTGGCCTCTGTCTCCTTTCCTAAGCATGAAGAGCAAGAGAAAAGCGAAGATATGGAACATGTGGCATTAATGCGCCACCTTGCTTTGCCCAGCAGCAGACAGGCAGATGGTGTGGGCAACACTGATGCCACCGGCTTTCTGGGCTTGTTTGCATTTTAAAGTACATCAGTACCATATTGATGTATGGTATACACGGTGTCGGAGCGGCTGATGTATATTCATGGCCTACAGCTCCACTCATAATAAATACGGCCTCCAGTCGCACTGAAGGTCAATCTTCATTTGCGTCTAATGGGAGAGAGTCAACTGTTTTCTAAATGAGATGTATGCTCTTGCAGAGACCTGGGGAAAATAAATACAGACGAAAATCACCTTCCGGTGGCTCGCAGGGAGAGTCGCTTGACTAGCATTTAGCATTTGGTCCAGCAATTATACACACTCTGGTTATGAATTGAATATACAGTTACGTATATTATTTAAAAAAAATTCTGTGAAACAGACTGTGGGATACTGTGGAATGCCTAGCGTTGTTGATTATGATGTTATCAATAAACAGCTTATCGTAATTTCTTGCTTAGTTAAACTGATATAGTACAGATTTGTGTATTTGTGTTTGTGGATTGTGACTCAGATTTACAGTAGTAAAGTTAGATGAGGGTGGGCTTTTATTTTATTGCTCATATAAAGCAAATCAAATTTTCTACGTTTAAAATTTCATTATAGGTCAAGTTCTTGCATCTTGCATGACATAAATGTAGAAATCTTGAGATCAAGGCCACACTTCATTAAATTTGGGTTCACTCACAGTGATAATAAATGTTATATCATTTTTATATATTATTGAATATTACTGAATAAGACAAAATTATTAGCCCAAAATTATGATTTTTTAAAAATTCTTTTTTCAAATGTTTCCCAAGCGATGTTTAACAGAGCAACACTTTTTTTAAAAAGCAATTTTAAAGACAATTTTAAAGAAAACTAGTATCTTGCAAAATTAGCAGAACAATACTGTCATCATGGCAAAGACAAAATAAATTAGTTATTAAAACTATTATGTTTAATAATGCACTGAAAAAAATCTTCTTTCCATTAAACAAAACTTGGAAAATATTTTTAAAAGAATTAAAAATTCACAGGAGGGCTAATAATGTTGACTTCAACAACTGTATGTATTTAATAATAATAATAATAATAATAATAATAATAATAATAATAATAATAATAATAATAATAATAATAATAATAATATTAATAATAATAATAATAATAATAATAATAAAAATAATCATACACTACCAGTCAAAAGATTTGTTTAGGTTTTAAAAGAAGCCAATTCTGATCTGGTAGCTTAATTCATTTTTGATAAATATTTTTTTATTATTTAAAATAAGTGCTGTTGTGTGCTTTGTCAGTGTTATTTTGTTTTAGTTTTTAACGTCATTTTATTATTTGCACCTGCATAATTTTGATTTATTTTTTCTAAGCTATATGATACTTCACGGTAAGCCGAAAATCACACATTTATTTAAAGAAAATGATCAATATATGTCTGACAGCTAGCTAAAATAAACAGTAAAATTTTCTTTAATATCATTTATAGTTAATTTCAAACATTTGTTTTATTTAAAGCCTATTTTAAAGACAAAAACTTATGTGCGTGTACTGCAGGCATTGGTCAGTATAAGATTCTGACTGTATGATAATCTTGGATAAAAATATCAGGGTTTTACGGTATAGTGATTACTGCTCTAAAATGTATTCTTTTAAATGTCCAAATTTTTTATTTTCGTAAAAACAAACACTATTTTAGTACAAATAGTTACATATCATTATGTTTGTTGTTGTTTTTTTACAAAAGAGAAGAGAAACAAAATAATAATAAAGTAAAAAACTGAAAAATAATAATGAAAATTGTAATAAGGGGAAAAGAAAAATGGAAATAAGAGTAATAAACGTGTACAGAAAAATTACAACCAACTGAATGTAGTCATTCAACAATCACAATCAAATGTTCAGATACATTGTCAATGTTAAAAGAAAATTTTTACTATTGAACAGTATAAGATAATAATAGTGAAAGACAAACAAAAATTAAATTACTATGACATAAACTAAAAAGGAAGGAGAGTGCATTTATTAATTGGAAGCCTAAATATTAAGAGAGTTAAAGTAAGTTATAAAACATTGCCACTTTTTAAAGAAATTAGTTTTTCCAGAGCATCAAACCTTTTACAATTTTAGAAAATCCACAAGCCATTAGGATGGAGTTGGACACTTATTTGATTTCCAGTGAAGTAGAATACGATGCCTAGCTAATAATGAGGCAAAGGCCAAAATATCAAGTTCTTTACAATTAAACTGGGACCAAATCTTTGGAACCCCAAAAATGGCAACATCAGGGGATGGGTCTATATTTACCTGCAACACCTTAGACATAATTGTAAAATAATTAATTCAGTAATTCTGTAAAATACATTCTTTTTAAATTAAACTAAAACTTTTTCCCCTTTGAACACAATATATTTTATTTTGAGAAACATTTAAAATATTTTAGAGCTGTAAACATGTCAGGCTAAATAATCCTAATGAATTATTGACTTCTGCTGTCTTTATTAGTTTCTAAAACACAGATTTCTTTACCATTTAAAATGGCATCTTTGGATCTCTGCTGGAGACACTGTTGTCAGAAAAAAACGAAAAAGAAAACGTAAATAAAAAATCTTACATATACCGCAGAAATGATGTAGCAGAAAATTTTTCCAAACCGTGAAATGCCTTGAAAATGGTTATCGTCCTATGCCTAGTACTGTATAAATTAATGAATAAACTAACAAACAAACTTGAAAATCTGAAAACCACTTCTACAAGCTCGAGCCATACGAGCCCCAACTGTACATGTGTTTACAGCCCCTCCTCGAAATCATCATTCAACGTTTTTCCAGAGCGAGTCTTTTCTTCATTATATCAAAAATAACATCCATCACAGGCTATAAGAGTGTGTTCACTGTAACATCCACATTGGAGCACCAATCCACAAACCATTCTCCACATCAGCAACAAGTCCACTCACAGCAAACGCACATCCAGCAACCCACTCCTTCCTCAATTAGCATTCATTAGTATGCCAAGCACCAATAGCAGATCGCAACGTTTCGACTTTTGAAAGTCACCTTTAGATTTCAGACACCCATGTCTGTTTTCTCACAGACACAAGGAGCTCTTCAGCCGTATATAAACAGCGAGCGAGTGGACAGGCGGACGGCTTTGACAAATAAAGAATCGCATGCTTCTGTCACACTGCGCACAAAACAGCAAATAATAGAGACGGGGTCTGATCGTAGCCCTCGGAGCAGCTGTCATATTAAATAATAATGAAGGATCTATTAATATGCAAAGGAACTGGCTTAACGCTGTCATGCCTCTGAATATTGTCAGAATGTTCATTATTAATTAACATGCGGGCTGCCCCATACCTGCTCAATGTCAGAACATTCTTATAACAAATACAGAATGTATGTGCCTCCTTCCACGAATAGTGTAATTAAATTAAGATCAGATTAACTTCACATCAGTACACAAAGAGTGACTTAGTCGTGCTTAGTGCTCATCTTAATGGGAACCCTCAGCATTAAGACTTGTATGGGTTAATATAATAATACTTGTATGCGGTGACAAAGCCATGATAGATTTGCAATATCAACATGTTTGACGTCAAAAGGCTGTGAGCGACTTTGGGCTTTTTGGAATTGATTCTGATTCCTGGTTCTGGAGTCAATTAACCATTTTTTTTAATGACTGTTACATGACGCATGAACATGCTGTCTAAAATGCATGTCCATAATGATTGAATACAATGCAAATTTTAAACAGAAAAAAATATATAAATATAAATATACAGTTATGCATATGCATAAATATACATCATTAGCCCCTCCCCCCTGAATAATTAGCCCCCGTTTATTTTTGTTCTAGACAACATTATTCAGATACATCATGAAATGCTGAAGATTAACCATTTGTGTATTGAATGCATCAAGATTAAAAGGAATATGCATTCCAAACCAATACCAACAGTTGAAGTCTTACATCATCAGCCCCCCTGAATTATTAGCCCCTGTTTATTTTTTTTCCCCAATTTCTGGAGAGCAGATTTTTTTCAACACATTTCTAAACATAATAGTTTTAATAACTTAATTATATTAACTGATTTATTTTATTTTTGCCATGATGACAGTAAATATTATTTGACTAGATATTTTTCAAGACACTTCTAAACAGCTTAAAGTGACATTTAAAGGCTTAACTAGGTTAATTAGGTTAACTAGGCAGGTTAGGGTAATTAGGCAAGTTTTTGTATATTGATGGTTTGTTCTGTAGACTATCAAAAAATATATAGCTTAAGGGGGCTAATAATATTGACCTTAAAATGGCTTTTAAAAAATTAAAAACTGCTTTTATTCTAGCCGAAATAAAACAAATAAGACTTTCTCCAGGAGAAAAAAAATTAACAGACATACTGTGAAAATGTCCTTGCTTTGTTAAACATCATTTTGGAAATATTTAAAAAGAAAACAAATTCAAAGGGGGGTTAATAATTCTGACTTCAACTGTATTTGGATGCTTCAGCATGGATATGGTATGCCATGCAGCATGACACCATAACCAGAAATTGTTCATGAAATCTGTTCATAAAAAATGATCTGGCTTCTTATTTTTAGGATGCAAGAGCTAAATTCATAATTACTTCTTTTAAACAGAAAAGCCTCTTAAAGGAAAGTTGATTCCGCTTGATTGAATCAAATAAAAACTTTCGAATTAACTCTCAATTCTCTATGCGTTGGATTTGAGGAATCACTTGTTCTTGGAATCGACTCCCAGCTCTAGAGTTACTGGTGCTGTCTGTTCATATGATGTCACATTGTACAGCTTTCTGTAGTAATTTTCATTTGAAGAGGAACTAGATAAGAGATGCAAATCTTCACAAACAGTCACAAACCACCTAAGCACCCATGGGTATGAAGCGAACTCCACACAGAGAAACAGCAGAGACAAGAAACGCTAGATGCATAACATACTTATGCTTGTCAACATCAGTCATAACTGGAGAATACTGTACACTTACTGACTGCAATGAAACTGATGAAAAGTCAGTTTGAACTTTCTTCTTCAGTGGCTGATGCACATTGGCATGTTTACATCCAGCTGTTTCTCAGCATGAATTTCACTCAATATTTGAGAGCATTTAGACTCCTTGTGGGGAAAAAATCTATGGTACGCCATTTGGTTTATGCGTATGCTTATATCCATTGCCACCTGTAAGCTCTTTCTGTGGCTGTGAACTACTAAGAGCCAACAGAAGTCATCAAAAGTCACCTTTTGACATCAAGCACTCACACCTAAAATGATGGCTCATTGGATTTATGCGTCTAGGGGTCCGTGTGTTGTGAAGGACAGATCTATCAGTCCACAAAATCCTGATCAGCAATGCAACGATTGGCTGATGGCACAGCAGCGTAATGACATCATCTGATTAATATTCAATTATCCACTATCCAGAAAAATAACAAACTTTATACATTTGTTGTGGGCTGCATGCTTTACACTTTCATGTGTCAAGAGTATTTAGCAATTTATTTCGTTTTACAGTTAGAGCGGATTTTTCTTTATTATAGTAGTCATAGTAGTATTATAGTAGCTGGTTTCTTGATCGGTATAGAGAATAACTGGATATTTACAAAAGCATTTTAATATTGTTAAAGGTGTCTGCAACTTTTGTGAGGCATCAAATCACCATCATATTAACTGTCAAAACATGTTCATGACTGCATAAATGTATTATTCCTTTTAAAAAAAAAAAGTTGCATATTGTGCAAGTCTATTATCATACACAAATTGTACTAAAGCAATCTAAAAAGTTCATATCAATAAGTTTTCTCTTTAAACCACCAGGTGGCAGTCTTTGTACTTTTATTTTGGAGTGCAGATTGCATTAGTTTTATTACTATATATATATATATATATATATATATATATATATATATATATATATTTATATATATATGTTTACTATTTTCCCAAGTGTATTTAGCTACTACTGTAAGAAAATATCAGCATTCGGTGCATACTTTCTGTATTATCTTTGCTCGAACTGACCCGATCTAATCCTTATATGAAATAAGCCTGCTCCCTAGCACCAGAATGAGCCTGCTCCCTAGCTACCAGAAATGTTGCTATGACAACAACTCTCGGATGAGTTTTGAAGAACGAAACGATCCTGGATCATGTCAAATCACGTCAATAACCAAATCCAGCTAGCGGAGTAATCAACGTATGAAGAACAGGCCATAGGTCTAAATTCTTGTAAAACATAAAATGTATTGGGAATGTTTGTTAAACGTTTCAGATGACAAATCCACTAGAGAGCGCTGTCCACATTTTTGCTAATCTCAAATGCATTACTTTATGGTATGTTTTATTGTATGTTTCAAATGCACATTGTCCTTGTATACATCCATGAGTAGGCAGGGTTTGCTGTACAAATCACAAAGCAAACTACTGTCTTAAACCCTTCTCTAAACCCAACCAATATTGCTTTCAGAAGCAAAAATAAGAGAAAAGTGCACTGCTATCATGTAGTTTTACCTTGTTTTAATATTGTTTTTTTCTCTTTTGTGGAACTGTGCTTCACTGGACTCAAACCTGTGCGGTCTGCATCATTTTTATTTATTTATTTAAATTTTTCAGGTTTATTCGACAGGGACAATGCACATTAATGACATAGGAATGTGTCAGAATTAGTGTAAATGCATTGCATCTGGAGTCCTTGTACTGATGGTAAAATAGTCAACCTAAAAATATAGCTACTGTAGCTAGCTCTCTGCAGCTCTCAAATGGTCACCCACTGAAGCTAAGCAGGGCTGCGTCTGGTCAGTACCTGGATGGGAGACCACATGGGAAGCTAGCTTGCAGCTGGAAGTGGTGTTAGTGAGACCAGCAGGGGGCACTCAACCTGTGGTCTGTGTGGGCCCTAACGCCCCAGTATATTGATGGGGATTCTATACTGCTCAGCAAGCACCGTCTTTTGGATGAGACATTAAACCAAAGTCCTGCCTCTGTGGTCGTTAACTCCCCATTCACACAGGGTGTCAGCATCAATGCTTCCCATTCACTTTGAATAGGGGTCTGTCAAACGTTGCCAAACTGAATTGTGGGTCCTTCTGCACTGATTCAGCGGCGTTGCTTGCTGCAGAAGCTGGGGATTTATCAATTGTCAAGCGCCAATTGAAGCGTCAGCCAATCAGATCGCTTTATGCAAATTCCCCAGCTCTGACTGTTGCAGATTGTGGACTTGTTTTATTGGTTGATGCTGCTGTGAAGATCACGTCAGCCCCAACTTCAGATATGCCCTCCGTCAAGCGTTCACGCTGAAGGCCTGTGTGAATCGGGCGTAAAAATCCCAGGATGTCTATTGAAAAAGAGTAAGGGCATCCAGGCCAAATTTGCGCACTAGCCTCTGTCCACCATGGCCTCCTAGCCATCCCCAGATCAGAATTAGCTTCATCAAACTGTCTCCTCTCCACCAAACAGTTATTATTAATCACCAATTATTATTATTATTATCATTATTATTATTATTATTATTATTATTATTATTATTATTATTATTATTATCATCATCATCATCATCATCATTATTATTATTATCATCATCATTATCATCATCATCATTATTATTATCATCATTATCATTATTATTATTATTATATAAAGCAATTACTCAATACACAATACAAGTATCAATTTAAATATGAAATTGGCAGCATTTCTATGATAAAAAAATCCATCAGGAAATGAGGCGAGATGACAAGTATAACACTGTACAAAGGGAGCTATTTTTGACTGACTACACTTGTAAATTTGTCCATATGGAGACAGGCAGCTGAGGGAAATGTGCCGTATTTGAGCACAAATGATAGACCAGTAGAGTTGTTATGTTTTTTAGAATAGTGGTATATATTTGTTTACTCATTGATATGTCCCTTTAAACATCATCATATTTCAAGCGAGCCTGCCTTGCCAAAATAAATGTTAATCATTAATATATTTTAAATGAAAGGGTTTTCTACTACGTTTCAGTAAAAGATATCATTTACATTATATCAAGCCATTCAAGTCTTTTTACCCAGAGTTCTTTTTACGTTTCAGCCTCCTAATAAAGATCAAGGCCAAACTCCTCTCTATTTACCCAGCGAATTTGCAGAAATTAGCTCAGTTTCTCCGACTGAGGAGCACCGCTTCACACAAAGCTGAGGTTGTGCCAGCGAGGACTGGCTGAATTAATGCATCTGAATTGTTCCATCTGCGATGGAGCCAAATACCGCACATCAATTATAAGCTGCCGACGCTCGGTGTGAGCAGAGTCACATTAGAGTTGACTGATCTGTTTATGACAGTGTAATCTTGCATCTGCGTGAAGGGCTACATGTTTCATTAACCTCTTTTTGTGTCGATTCTCTCAGTCTTGCCGCTTTTCTAGTTGATCATGTCCACCTGATGACAGACTGACGGAATGATGCTCTTATGTCATTTCCTGCAGAGCTAAACACTTAAATGTCAAGTGTACGGTGAGTATTATGGGGTCAGCCCAGTGTGGACTGTTGATATTAAGGAATTTTCTCCTGTGTTTTTTACCAGTGTTTTGCTTATATTAAGAATTATGCATTTTCATTTGAAATAACTTGTCTATTAGTTATTACTGGCCAATTACATTTTTAAGGTATACATCTATAGATTTGTAACATTGAGAATGCGTATTTCTCACCAAGGATGCATTTATTGGATTAAAATAAAAGTTTTACTGTTAACTATGAAACTAAAATCAAGGCTGAGTGCCTTAGTGTCCCACCAGTGACAATATACAGCCATATCGCACTGCAACGAATCTGATATTGCATTTTTATACAACAGTTCTGTCTGGTTCTTGAATCTGATTGTACAGTTGAAGTCAGAATTATTAGCTCTCCTTTGATTTTGGATTTTTTTTTATATTTCCCAAATGATGTTTAACAGAGCAAGGAAATTTTTATATATACAGTTGAAGTCAGAATTATTAGCCCCCCTGTTTATTTTTTTCTCCAATTTCTGTTTAACGATGAGAAGATTTTTTTTAACACATTTCTAAACATAATAGTTTTAATTTAGAACAATATAGCTTAAAGGGGCTAATAATATTGACCTTAAAATGTTTTTAAAAAAGTTAAAAACAGCTTTTATTCTAGCCGAAATAAGATTTTCTCCAGAAGAAAATATATTATCAGACATACTGTGAAAATCTTGCTCTGTTAAACATCATTTGGGTAATATTAAAAAACAAAAAAATTTGGGGGGCTAATAATTCTGACCTTAACTGTGTATGTATATATATATATATATATATATATATATATATATATATATATATATATATATATATATATATATAATTAATTATTATTATTATTATTAACGATAATTAAACAAATTTATATGTAAAAAATTATAAATATTTATTTTTAATATATGAAAATACAAATATACTAAAAGTAATGCACAGAAAATCCATAACCAAATGAACAAAAACTAAACGGAAGCGATAAATTAAATAACAAAAACTAATTGAACCTATTAATAAAGCAAAAAATTCCTCAGTGGTTCTAAAATGTCTATTTACAGTAAAAAGAGTAATTTTTATGCATGTTTTATTACATTTTCAGCAGCCATTAGTTTTCACTATCCCTTTTTTCCTTTTTTGGTCAAACCCAGAGCAAATGACCAATATGATTTAATCTACTAGATGGTTGTTACGTAATTACTGTTAACAATGAGCTAGATATCTCTATTCTAGAGGTGTAACTGGTGCTGAATGACAAGCTGCTGCAAGAAAAACATTTCAAGTACTACTTTAACACAATGTTGTGCATAAAGGCTCAGAACATTTGCCAACATTACAACTGTAGTGTGTTTATGACAAAAGCTACATCAACAAAATAACTAAATACCACTTTGTGCTGTTTTTAGCTGTTTTTCATTTTTACTCCCCAGGATAACAGGGATTCATGGAAATCTCACTATTGGATGCCGCTTCGTCAAACAACCAAACATTCTTAAAATGTTACTTTTCTTCAGAAGTTCCAAACAAAATGTCAAGATCAGAGGTTCTCTCATGGTTTAAAGGGCTGAATATCAAAGGGTTTTTGTCGCGGTTGCTCAGGACTAAATAAGAGAAGACTCTCATCCTGTGGCTCATGGCCTTTGAGTTCCTGTTTCTAAACAAGACACTGATAGACTGACCTCACTCAAACATGAGGGGCAGCTGGATGCACTTTCTCAAGCCCAATTTTACACTAAAGCATTGTTCAAGCAGGAATTTTTAAAGTGTTCTCCAGTCTAGATTTGAAGTTGTGCTTTGCATATCTGAGTATACAATAAACAAATTCAAATAAATACAGTTGATAAATAGTCAAAATTAGTAATTATTAACACCTGTGATTTTTTTTCTTTTTTTTATATTTCCTAAATTATGCTTAACAAAGCAAGGAATTTTTCACAGTATTTCTGATAATATTTTAAATATTTTTTCTTCTGGTGAAAGTCTTATTTGCTTTATTTCAGCTAAAATAAAAGCAGTTTTTCATTGTTTTAAAATCATTTTAAGGACAATATTATTAGCCCCCTTAAGCAATATTTTTTTTGACTGTCTGCAGAAGAAACAATTGTTATACAATCACTTGCCTAATTAGTTAACCCAATTGCTTAGTTAACCCAATTAACCTATACACTGTAACAAAAATCCGTAATTTAACAGTTTATTTCCGGCAGCTGGGTGCTGGAAAAAAAGTAAAATAACGGCCATTAAGTTACAGAAATTAACTGTAAAATAACAGAGGTAGAATTACAGAAATTTACCAGAAATTTGAATTTAAGGAAATTTCTGTAATTTAATGTCTGTTATTTTACAGTAAATTTCTGTAATTTAACAGCCGTTATTTTATGGGGGTTTTTTTCGGCACCCCAACTGCCGGAAATAAACTTTAATATTACGAATTGTTTTACAGTGTATTTAAGCCTTTAAATTGCACTTTTAATCCTAGTGTCTTTTAATACTATTGTCTTGGAAAATATCTAGTAAAATACCATGTACTGTCATCATGGCAAAGATAAAAGAAATCAATTATTAGTAATGAGTTATCAAAACTATTATGTTTAGAAATGTGCTGAGCAAAAAAAAAAACTATCTGTTAAACTGGGGGAAACATTTACAAGGGGGCTAATAATTTAGGAAGGCTTATAATTCTGACTTTAACTGTAAATAAATTTTGTTACATATACAATATGGGTAATTGAAAAAAAAGTAATTTTTTAAGGAAATAAAATAGATATTATAAATATTTATATATTTATGTAGTTTGAAGTCTGATGTCTGAGAAAATATAAGGGGTTACTTTTAAAAAAAAAAATTAAGGAACAGTTAAAAACAGACTCTTAATAACATACAAACTCGTAATAATATAGAAACAGTGTGATAGCAATTTATCTTCATTGCTGGACACTTCATATAGTGCTATTTAATTGTAAAACATATTTGTTATTTGAAATTATAAATGTTTTTTTTTCTCCATGCCTTTGTTTGACTTTTGGACATTTTGAATAAATACGGTAGGAATGTCACACCGAAGGACAACAAATTTGATAATGCTTCCAAAAAGTTCCATAAATTCAGACAAACTTCACTGGCGAACGTCATGGGCTTTACAGGGGGCTTCAGTCACATGATCTTGAATGGGGTCCTTCAACTTAATTAAAGTTTTCTGTTGAACATGATATTCAATGACAAAATGTATCAAGTCCCTATGTTTTTAGAAGTATACGAATGAAAAAAGATGGCCATTAAGTAAAATAGATTCTTAAAATTAGGTCTGAGGTATTTGTTAATTAATTTAAAATTAAAGCTGTAATTTTTGGCCATTTTGTGTTGTTTCCCTGATATTTTTTTGGTCCTGAATGTGTGTCCGTTTGTATTCACAAATGCATAAATTATAAAGAATTTTCCTGGTGCTATTGATGGCATCATACTGTAACATTATATAATGCATACTGCATGTTTAATAATTGGTCTGTTTGGGTAACACCATTTCAAAGTTAAGCTTACAGGGAAGACACATATAGGTAAAACGCAAGTCTGATCTGATAAAGCTGAAGTATGCAAATATAAAAAAAAACATTTAGCGCTGCTTGACTGAGTGCCACAGCGACAACATTTAAAAAAAACAACAATACAAACAAACGATACTTGGGTTTAAAAGTGCTAACTATAAGTATCTGTGTTCAATAATTGCTTAGGAATCCGCAAGAGAGACTAAACGAGAAGTTAACCGTACATTAACAGGGAGTCAACCATAACCTAATGACTATGTGTTATTAAAAGAAGGCAGAACAACCGAGAGCACAATATGCAAATCAGCACGAGCGACTTCAAAGGCGCCACAATGAAAACCAGCCGCAAATAGAACAAAAGCATAAGACCGGCTCCAGGCCAACTGAAGGCACAAACGCTTGTTGTTGATTCTTGTGGCGATAAGCTTACTTTAACATGACGGCGGCCTATGCACATATAGCAGAGAAGTGGATTTAATCGGGCTAATTAAAATCCACTCAAGGCAGAATGCAGCATCCACTGTAATAATCTGGAAGAGAACAACTCTCCACTCCAATTTATTCTGGAGCTGTGGCTGCACGGGGAGGGGGGCCGGCGGGGATGGTCAGTGGTTCTGGCTGGTAGTTTGGATGAGGGCTGTCAGATTTTGCAGTGTGCCATTTAACGGATGGGCAGTGGGCCGCTGTGAGGACGGGCCGGGACGCGGGAGGAGGTCTGCGTGTGTTACCTGTGGGGGGAATCATTCCTGGCGACATGAGGCCCGGCACCGTGTGCGGCATGATGTGAGGGTTCTCCGGCGATGTCACACTCTGGGTCCGTTTCGGAGGCCTCCCGGGTCTTGAGCTAAAACAGAAGTGAAGTGGTGGAAAGGGAAAAGTGGAGGGAGAAAGAGAGAGAGAGAGACTTGCTGTTAACATTCGCACCAGAACGCAACTCCGTTCCAAAGAGCCAACATGCACTGTAAATAAATTCCTTTTCAAGGACAGTTGCTTTCTGCCGCTCGACATAATAGACTTCCATAACTAATTAGATTACACAGTGAATTCATTTCCTTTATTGAAGATCAACCACTTTTTGATGCATAATTCATGGCCCGCACCTCGTTACCTGCCCTTCTGTATTAATATCCCTACACTATTTGAATTGCCTCGTTTGCATATGCTAAAATCTGGCCGTGCAGCTTTTCGGGCTGGAAATTACATGTTAACTTGTTATAATTATTGCAGTCAGGCCACTATTGATTTATGAGACTTTTAAAAACCAAATATGTGTAGTTCTGGTAATGAATGATATTGTAAGGTTCTTCAGGAAATTAAAAGGCAACGGCTGCCTAAGGAAACGTTCTGCTTGCTTGATTTAATAGGAGCTGTAGCTGGAAGCTGGTGTGACTGAGTGACTCAGACCTGTTGTGCGTTTATGATGGAAACTTTTATTACTTGAAATGAGTGACCAAGATCACACAATGATTAATGACACAAGAAGCACAAGTCTGACAAAGAGCGAGAGAGAGAGAAAAAAATGCCCCTCCGAGCTGATTGTCAGATATTTTTCACACATTACTCTGTGCTGTTCATCCATGCATATCTCTCCTCTAATTTTGGCCAAAACGCAGCTTGCGTAATTTCAAAACAGCCTTTACGGAAATATTTCCTATCTGAGAGCATCCCTAATAAATTGGTGTGGTTGTTTTGAAGCCGCTGCAGCCACTGGGGACATGTTTGGGAGTTTTTACAAAAAAAAAAAAAAATGAAGAAAAAAAAAAGAAAAAAGAATCGTGATTGCATCCCCACTCTCTGTTTTATTATAAACTAATTAAAGTTGCTAAACAAATAAACATATATTATGTACCTGTTTAACGAACCAATCTTCCTATAGTAACTGAAATTAAAAAAAAAAAAAATCAACATAAATTTATATTTACATTACCATTTTATAGACTGATAAAAACCTTTATATTTACCTTATTAATAAGTAAATAAACAAATATGTTTTAATATGTTTATTTTCATATTGTAAATATGTAATTTACAAACCAGCAAAACAACAAACAAACATACAAATAAGGTAATTGAACATTGAAGGTGCAGTAGGTGATTGTCTTCAGAAAGATTTTTGTTGTGCTGGTTGAAAGTCTCTTCACATCCTAATAGTAATGATTAAAGTAAATGATCTAAATGTGTATTTGTAAATGTATTTTTATATTCTGGGTAAGGCTTAAGACTTAAAAATGTTCATCCAATTAATAATTGTCGGGTCGATAATTCTTATAAGTAGCCCAAACTGTCTGTCAGCAAATGCAGATTTCAACAACTGCGCACCTGTTCACTCAGATCCGCCGGTGCGTTCACGCGGCCCGCAATCACGTGGACACGAGTGACAGTGCTAAAAACAAATGCTGAATCAAAACTTTTTAAAATCCTGAATCAATATTGGATTTACTTTTGCACGCTTGAGGAAGGATGACACCATGGCTGAAGTATTTCTTTTAGACAGGTAATAGTATGTTTTAAAACTATTTTAGTCATGCAAAGCTGATGTAGATTGTGTTGTTATGAATGGGTTATATGTACGGAAGAGTTGTTCAGCCACTAAAATCTTCCTGCAAACAATTGATGTGACTATTTTCAGTACCTTTTACAGCATTGAAAATGTATATATTTATTATTTAGTAAATAGCGCTATTCCTGCTTCACTGGTGAAGTTGGTGTTATATTTTGAAAAATGACACCTGTGACGCGTCCCTGTTTTTTAGTTTATCGTGCTACTCTTAAAATTCGGTCTGAAATAGCATGCAAGTAATGTATGGCTTAGTAATAAGTGTAATTCCTGCACCTCGCTGGCCAAGCACTAAGCATTCAGTAGTCACTTTAGGACAAAGTGTGTGAGAGAGTGAGACTGATGAGTGAGACTGATGAGAGAGTAATTACATAACTGAAAACGTGCTAGATATAATACAGTTTTTGTTCAGAATTGTAGTATTATAAAGTACTATAAAGTTTTGTAAGTGGCGAATGACATGATCTAGCGGGTCTCTGTCATCTTTAATGTGCGTGCTCTCAATTTCAGGAGGCGTGGCTTTGGACGACAGGGGAAGGATTGTTTTTGAAAGATATTATGCTAACCAGTTAGCATTTAGGCAGATCACCTACTGTACCTTTAATTGTTAACTAAATTATCAAGACTTAAAAAACACCACAGATGAATTTTCTAATTATATGATTGAATATTTCAAATAATGAATAAATCAGATAAAAATGCTTCTCATTGTTTCCAGAGAAAAGCTCATTTTCAAGGCATTGTCTATATTTCACAGCACTTGCGTTAGAATGGCATATCAGGACATGATTGAAAGAGGCCTTCATTAACTCAAGGTTTTGTTCTCTGCTTTTCCAGTGACTAAACAGGGCCTCATTTTCATGGCCAAAAGGAAAGCAGAAGAGCGTATTCACAACGACCCAAGGCCTTTTTAAAAGCTCACTTATTCATGTACCAAAGTCTGTCATGTGCATCAGTTTAGTCCATTTACAGACTGGGCAGATGAGCTGCGTTTCATTGCATTTTATCATGTTTTATCCCTGACAGGCATGAAATTGAAACGGAAATTCTTTACTTCGCACACTAAAAACAGAAGAGGCCATAAACTCCATGCTCATAGCGTTAGCAATGAGAAAGAGAAGCACTCGATATACAGTCAGGCCCGAGGCCATTCACACTGTAAGGAGCTTGAACCATATCAGTCTGTTCGGATGTGACAGAATCATTTCCACCTCGCATCACGCAACAGAAATAGAGACATCATCTACTTCATACCTCATATAAATGTCCCGGTAAAGGATTTCACACTGTTATAATAGGGCTATATTTGATATTCTTTGCAGCGCCCCCTCTGTTCATACTTGGAACATGTCAAGTTCTTTACTGAGGCTCTATTTGATGATTTGTTAGAATCTTTTTCAGGCCTAAAATGGACTTGATCTTTTGTAAAAGAAATTTTCACCCCCCAAAATATCTGTTATCATGCTTTTACCATCTGATCCAAACCACGTTTTTACTTTCATAGAAAACAAAATAATTTGAGCTGTTTTCTTTATCATATCAGTTAAATTCATTTGCATGTTCATATTTGACAAGTTTCAAGTGGTCACAAGACACTAAAGAAAAAATGCAGTTTAAATGCAACCTTATTATGTGATTATAATGGCATTTTGCAACAAAATATCACAAATATTCACAACTTTTTGATTTAGTGGCTAGTTCGTATAAATTTGTATGATCTCATTTGCTCATCCCCAATGATGGTTGGGTTTAGGGGTGGTGTTTGATGTTTTAAAAAGTGTATGTTTTTGCATAAACGAAATTGAATGAATTAGCTGCTTTTCTGCCATTATATAAAATAGTTAAGTTTCCTTATGAGATCAGGCTTGATTTTGACAGTATTCCAATTAAACGTTACCTCAGGTTAACACAATCCTTCACTCAAACTAATGCGATCAAACTTGTAATCACATTGACATACTGCAACAATAATCACAGTTGTTTTACATATGGCAAAATTAGTCGCAATAAACAGGCACCTTTGTCACATTATTACTGCTTTGATCAAACTGTATGCTTGGATATGGTTTTCCCTCACTCCAAATCTCTAAACTGGCCATATCCATGGAGGAGCGAAGTGCATGAGACTGATTCCTAAAAGACCAAAGTGACAAACAAGTCTTCGCATTGATCCTGTGGGCCAGTATGATCCAGCCTCCGGCACCTAGACTGCAGCTCTGAACAAGAAGCTTGGCCAGAAGAGAAATGGTCCCAACTGAGCCTGATTTCTCTCTAAGTTTTTTTTTCTTTCACTTTCGTCAATTGGTGAAGTTTGTTCCTCGCCACAGCTGCGCATCGATTGATTTGCTCTTCAGTGTTTGTACTTCCAGCAGTGACGTTTAAACTACACCAAACAGAAATAAACTGAACTTCAACTCTAAAAACTGGACTGAGACAGTTTCAATTTACTAGAACTTCTACAGTATGTTAAGCTGCTTTGACACAATCTACATTGTAAAAGCGCTATAGAAATAAAGATGAATTGAATTGGATAAACTGTCAACACAACTCAATACACAGTTTGTGTTGTGTGAATTCATCCAGACATGGTGCAAAGAAACTGATGTAGTAAAGTTATCACAACGTTTACTGCATCACAGAATGACCATCAATCAAAATGTGTTTAGCATTTAGAGCAAGTAAAGCAAGTGACTAGTAAATGCTGGTTGAGTACATACTGTAAAAAAATGTTAAATACCCACACTATACTGTAACAAATGCTGAGTTCTACATAATCAATTTGTCGAGACAACATGAAGGAATTAATTTAACTAATTTAAGTTTTACAAATTTCAGTGGACTGAACATAAAACAATTAAGTTGTCCCCCCAATAAAACTTGAAAATTGTGTTGTTTTAGCTCATTTTAAATAAGTAGTTTAAATATACAGCAAGCGGTGTAGTGGCGCAGTGTGTAGCGCTGTCGCCTCACAGCAAGAAGGATGCTGTTTCGAGTCTCAGCTGGGTCCGGTTTCCCCTACAAGTCCAATGGCATGCACTATATGTGAATTGGGAAAGCTAAATTGGCCGTAGTGTATGTGTGTGAATGAGAGTGCATGCATGTTTTCCAGTGATGGGTTGCAGCTGGAAGGGCATCTGCTGTGTAAAACATATGCTGGATAAGTTGGCAGTTCATGCCGCTGTGGCGACCCCTGATTAATATAGGGACTGAGCCGAAAATAAAATGAATGAATGAATTAATGAATCTACAGCAAATGTTTTTTTTTTAACAGTGTTCACATAACTGGCATTTAGGATCATCTTCATTCCCATTTACAGTACAATTTATAACCAAATAATCAAAACAAATGAAAACAGTAACATTTTTGGTGCACACGTAAACATAGTTTGTGTCATTTTTATTAATGATGTTACTCCATCTAGGATGTGGAGTGAATACGCAAATTAACACAGAAAAAAATATATATTTCTGTGTTGTCATTAAATCAATCTATGACTTCCTCTACTAAACTTTTTTGGTCAATTTACACATCTGAAATTGTCCTAAACTCATCAGAATTCCAATATGAAGTCAAAGACTGACATAAGCATGAGTAAATCATCATACAATTTTCATTTGTGGATAATTTCTCTCTTTTAAATCCAACACTTCATTTGGAATTGTAGAAGATCTTTAGAGACCACGGCAAGAAACGATCAAGTCCAACCCACAAAACGTCCCTAAATGAAATTCCTCCTATAGAAAAAAAAAAAACCCCTTGATCTTACCAAGGAGATTGCATGACAGTTTTGCTGTCATCACTTTCAATGTACTAAGCTGAATTATTTATGAAAGACCTCAATAGGCAGCATGTGATGGTAAAAGCCTTACTCTCTCCTCTCTCAACAATGCCAAGAGCAGAAAAAAACTTGGACAAAAAAATGGACAAAATGTCACATCAACTTTAGCTCCAGGAAGAGCAGAGGATTGTGAACAAAGCAGACGTTTAGCCTTGGAGCTGTGCAGGGATCTGCTCTCAGAGTGTTTACACCCCATCTGATGAAGGTATAGAGTGAAAGGAGATGAAGAACAGGGGCTTTTTGTAAGGTTGTTGCAACAATATTTTACCCTAACGACAAACGCAGAAAAAAATAAAATAAAATTTTCATTTGATTTAATTTCATTCCAAACCCAAAAGACTTTCTTATTGCTGACTGTGATAAAAAGCAGCATTAAGGTGTCTTAAAATTCATACTGCCTTTTATGAAGCCAAACACATAGCGGACTGTACAGTTTTTGAGGAACAGATCCAATTCATGAACAAATCACAGACCTTTTCCACTGACAGAATCTGAATGATATGTTCATGTATTAGAGTGATTCAGTTCTCAAGTTCAAGTGGATCATAACGTACATTTTTTCTGTTCACTCACAGAATGTATATTTAGTAAGAAAGACTTGCATGTTAACTTTTAGAATGATTTTGCCTGGTTTTAATGCATTAAAGCTCCAGTCCCTTAAATATATTACTATTTTGTGTTCTAATTCAAGAAACAAATTAAGTCTAATAAGTCTGAAACAAAAGGTAATGATTCAATTGCAGTATAATAATTGTAATTTTGGGGTCTTTATGAGCAATAAAAACTGACATTTTATTGTTGTTGTTGCTGATATCAAAAAATATACTACTGTCAAAAGTTTGGGGTCAATAGAATTTTAAAAAATGTTTTAAATAAGCTTCTCCTGCTCACCAAGGCTGCATTTATGTAATCAAAAATACAGTACAAATTGTAAAATAGTGAAATGTTATTGCACTATAAAATAACTGTTCAAAAGTAGTTTATCATTTAATTTAATAATTTATTCCAGTGATTTTAATGATACATTTTTCATTACTCCAGTCTTCAGAGTCACATGGTCCTTCAGAAATCACTCTAATATTAATTATTATTATTATTATTATTATTATTATTATTATTATTATTATTATTATTATTATTATTATTATTATTAATGGTAATAATAGTAAAAGCAACAATGACTGTAGTAATAATTTCATTTGAAATTACATACAATAAGAAAACAGTTATTTAAAATTTGAATAAATATTTAACAATTAATTTTTTTTTACATTTAATAAATGTCACCTTAATGAACAGAATAATTTTCTTTAAAAAAATAAAGCATTAAAAAATGACCCCAAATTTTTGATCGCTATTGTGTACATTTTTTTTGTATTCAAGAAACAAATGAAGTCTAATAAGTCAGGAGACAACATGGTGGCGCACTGATCGGACGTACCTATTCACACTACTACAGTGTTCGAGAAATTTGCTTTTAAACAGCCACGAACAGAACAAAAATATAGCTAACAAACCACTCTAGCAATAACTAACTCCAAGATAAAATAACATTGCGTACAACAAAGAAGAAACACGAAAATCAAGATGATGCCGATGCCGAGTCCGCTATTGGCCAGGCTAGCGCAACATACGAAAACGAAAGAAACCAGAGCAAACATCGATAAAAACCATGAGAGTACCATTATGAATGCAATCGCAAGTATGAGAGAAGACTTCTCAATCAAATTTACAGGGATTTTCTCAGCCTTACAGGAGTTAAAACAAGTCTAATAAGTCTGAAAAAAATGCAATGAGTCAATTACAGCATAATAATTGTAATTGTGGGGTCTTTATAAGCGATATAAATTTGAATTTTATTGTTGTTGTTGCTGATGTCAAAAAATACATCTTTTACTCATTGTCATGTTCCAAACCCATAATACTTTTTATTAAGTATTACTTAAATAAAACAAAATAAGCATAATAAAAGAGTTACATAATAAAAATCTTGATAATCTCTATGATAATAACTTTTTTGTAAAAAAATATAAGCAACAAATAAAGAAAATGGAGAGAGAGATGAATCACATCAGAAGAAAAATATCACAAATATTGATTATACTGATTAAATTTTGGCATTAATTAACTACCTTATCTTTACCTTGCCCTAAATTAGGTCTCTAGGCAGTTTAAATAAGTAAATAATCACCAGACATTTAGTCAAATAACATTATGTAATATGATTTAAATATTTATTTTACCCTTAAAACTTGTTCAAACAACTTACTTTTAACAATTACTCTAAACCTGAAACCTTGAGTTAGATTAGCTATCATGGAAAAGTTGCTAATTAGAAAGAACCTCGTTGGTTCTTGTGGAAGCTGAAAGGTACTGCATTAACCTCACTGGTTGTCACGCATCAAGCAAGCATGCTTGAGACATCAAATATGAAGGATGCAAACACTGTTTGCTTGTCAATGTTTAAACTGTATGTGAATAAATGCCTTAGAAACCAACCACGTCTCTTTAGATTACAGTATATTGCTTAATTTATATGAATAGATAGACCTTGTGAGCTGAAATCCCACAGATTTGATTCAAATTATCTCTATTGCAGAAGATGAATGATATATTCATGGTTTCGGAATGACATGAGGATGAGTAAATTAAATTCTTTTGTGAACCAACCCTAAATACACCCATTTATTTTTTAACCTTATTATATTTGGCTTTTCTATGTGTATTTGTCTTCTTTATATGGTTTGTTTTTAATTTATGATGGCACGATAGCACTCTGAAAGATAAAAAAACAAGCTGGAAACAAAGCTGAATCACATCAAGTGTTTGAAAGTGAAATCCACATCATGCGACAGTACGGAAGGTTTTCACTTAAAACAGGACGGCCTGCGCTCCTATGTTCAAGAGGACACTGCAGTCATTTAGCTGAGATATGCATGAGCTTTCTCTTCTGTTTGTCGCTTCTGTAAACAGCGATTATGGGGCCACTGAGGACGAAGAGAGAACAAGAGCTGGACCTTCACAAAAGAACGAGTACAATTTGTCATGTGCTGGGTGCTGAGTCCTTAAATAGCCCAGTACAAAAAGTCCTCAAAAGTAGGCTATTAGAGCACAACAATGGTTCATGAGATCCACTTGTGCCTGAGATTTGCCCTGTCCACTCCACTACTGGATGTCACCACTACCAAACTTAGTTACATCCTTTTCCCCCCTCGTTTCTTTTTTGTAACTCTATGAGATATTTTTCCACACAATGGGAGAGAAACAAGGCTATCCGTGACGTTTTGCTGAGCGCGATGCTGACAAATTCAAATAAACAAGATTTTCACCCCTAGAGGGAGAACGCAATGTTTGCTTGCATTTATTTATTAGATAAAGCTGAGTGGTTTGTATTACTCAGAAAGTAAACATCTGAAATTAGCTGCAAAATGCAATGCAGACACAGCCAGCGAGTTATTATGGAAGAGGGTATCAGCCAGGGTGCAAATTACAGGGGGTTTTAGAAGGTTTTGTCCGCCTTAAATTAAAGTTTGACCCTGTTACTTTAAACAAAGCGATAAGGAAAAGATAAAGAGGCTTAATGTGTAACAGTTTAATAGTAAAATAACATTAAAATGTATAATGTCAATATGTATAATGCTAAAAAAGTAAATTTGCATACCTAAAAATATTTACTTGTAAATTATATTTTAAATAAAAGTTTAAGCATTTTTAGTTATGCTTGGAATGAACACAATATGGGTAGACAGAAAAACACATTGAATATCACATATGACAGTGCAGAGGTTTGCAGAAGTTAAACCATATTCTTGGATGGTAAATTAAAAAAATTCTGCTCTATTTACCTTTCAGAATAAGAACCAAACAATTAGCCAGCATTCTCTGGTTATTGCTCGTGCTATAGTTAATAACAGATCCTAGAACTTTTATACACAGTGCTTGCCCGAGGCCAAAAAAGTGGCAAATTTGTAACAAATGTAGGAGTTCTGCGTTTGTTTTGCATTCATGGTGAAAAGAAAATAAGAGTGAACTTTCCCTGAACCATGCTTCCTTTAATGGACTTGGTCCATGTTGACCCAGGAGTTCACAGTGGAACATGATCTCCTCCGTCCCACCACACTGAGAAAGCAATCAGATTAAAGCCACAAAATATATGGCCATCTCACACACAAAACACAAAAGTCATCTCTCAATTCTCATGTGTTGCTTGTTAATATCTGTCAGGAAAAATTTGGGTTTCTTTCTAGATGAAAATTCTTAACATTCCGGTTTGATCGGTTAAACTCTTAAATACGGATTACACATAATAATAATAATTTTTTTAATATAAAAGAAATAAATCTACCGAAATGTAAATAAATAAACAAAATCATAAAATGATTTAAATTTTTGTTACTTAAAAAAATGGTATAAGATTAAATAATTTTTAAAATTGAAATTAAACTAAATGAAATGAATTAAACCAAACTAATATAAATTTTAAAAATGTTAAAAACCATATAGATGCTTTTAAAAATGAAAACATAACCTTACTAAGATTTTAAAAGTAAAAATAAACAAAATAAAAAATATTCAAACTATTAATAAAAAACTAAAAAACATCTCTCAATTCTCATGTGTTGCTTCTTAATATCTGTCAGGAAAAATTTGGGTTTGTTTCTAGCTGAAAATTCTTAACATTCAGGTGTGATCGGTTAAACTCTTAAATACGGATTACACATAATTATATATTAAAATTATAATAATAATTTTTTTAATATAAAAGAAATAAATCTACCGAAATGTAAATAAATAAATAAAATCACAAAATGATTAAAATTTTTGTTACTTAAAAAAATGGTGTAAGATTAAATAATTTTTAAAATTGAAATTAAATAAAATGAAATTAATTAAACCAAACTAATATAATTTTTTAAAATGTTAAAAACCATATAGATGCTTTTAAAAATAAAAACATAACCTTACTAAAATTTTAAAAGTAAAAATAAACAAAATAAAAAATATTCAAACTATTAATAAAAACTAAATAAGCTACAAACGTTCTTTTTAGCTATTAATAAAAACTGATACAATTATTCCATTATTTACAGTACAACATCCACTGTAGAAAAAAGACACTTAATTCAATCTATTAAACTTCTGCAATCTATCTACAGCCTGTTTCAGTTTTGTACCATTCATTGAATACACAAAAAAAATACAGTTGAAGTGAGAATTATTAAACCCCCTGAATTATTAGCCCCCCCCTGTTTATTTTTTTCCCTAATTTCTGTTTAACGGAGAGAACATTTTTCAACACATTTCTAAACATAATAGTTTTAATAACTCATTTCTAATAACTGATTTATTTTATCTTTGCCATGACATTTAAAGACTTAACTAGGTTAATTAGTTTAACTAGGCAGGTTAGGGTAATTTGGAAAGTTATTGTATAATGATGGTTTGTTGTGTAGCCTCAAAACAAAAAAAAAAAAAAAAAAAAAAAAATATATATATATATATATATATAATATATATATAGCTTAAAGGGGCTAATAATTTTGACCTTAAATGGATTTTAAAAAATTAAAAACTGCTTTTATTCTAGCCAAAATAAAACAAATAAGACTTTCTCCAGAAGAAAAAATATTATCAGACATACTGTGAAAATTTCCTTGCTCTGGTAAATATCATTTGAGAAATATTTAAAAAAGAAAAAAAATTCAATGGGGGCTAATAATTCTGACTTCAACTGTATACCCAGTCAATTTTAAAAACCAAGTATTTCATATCAAATACCTAATGTATTTACTAAACACAAATTTGAGGTGTCCACAAAGAACCCATTCGATCAGCATGTGGACTTCTGGACCGAGCGCAGACACATTTCGTTGGCCGGCTGAAGTCAATACATGTCTCGCTCAGGTTTACAGAAAGAACATTCCCTTTTGATTGGCCTCAAATGGAGCAATTAACCTTTCCCGTCTTCCTCTTGTTTGTCATCGGGAAAGGTAAAGATGAAGATATTTATTCCATTTACCCGCAGTCAAGCAAAACAAGCGGCCAAATCGCAGCATCTTTGCCTCTGTAAATACAGACTCCTCCAGAAGGCCGCCAATCAGGCCTTATAAAATATTAACCCAATGTCATTGGCCTTTTCAAATCTCTCACCTAGAATTCCCTAATTGTTCCCTTTCTTTATCTCGCCTGCGCAAAGTGTAAATAAATTAACAAAATAGCTTTTATCAGTGCCGAATAACCTTTTAACTGAAGGATTATCACTGGTTTATTTTTCATTTCTTTTGGAGCGATAGCAGCACATGCCTCATTGATTACTGGTGGCCAGCAGAGAAAACAAGGGCCTGATAACAAACCCGAGGTCTGCGCACTAACAATAACAAAGATTAGGGCCCCTGACTTTGCAGCTTTTCCTCGGCTTGATTAGATGGAATGCTGGCAGGTAAACGCTGCTCCGTTTTACTACGCAATCTTTGCGTGCGCTGACTGTAAGATCGAAGTGTATAACTCTGGCCGATTGATCATACTGTAGTTAGAAAGATGTTCAGTTTACTGTAACTACTGTACATCGAGAGGACTTGAAACATCAAACTGGGTCAGTATACTGTATTTAGACTGGATAATCTGAATTGAGTTTAAAACCTAGTGCAAAGAAGGCAAATAGTCGCTGAAGCATTTTATAAAGGGACGTGTCACTCAAAAACACACTGTAACACTAAGGTTCTATTTGATAATTACATTATTTAATATATAAAAATATATTTAGGCAGCACGGTGGCTCAGTGGTTAGCACTGTAACCTCACAGCAAAAAGGTCGCTGGTTCGAGTCCCGGCTGGATCAGTTGGCATTTCTGTGTAGAGTTTGCATGTTCTCCCCGTGTCCGCATGGGTTTCCTCCTGGTGCTCTGGATTCCCCTGCAGTCCAAAGACATGCGGTATAGATGAATTAAATAAACTAAATTGGCCATAGCGTATTTGTGTGAATGTTAGAGTGTATGGGTGTTTCCCAGTACTAGGTTGAAGCTGGAATGGCATCCACTGCATAAAACATACTGTATGCTGGATAAATTGGCGCTTCATTCCGCTGTGGCGACCCCTGATGAATAAAGGAACTAAGCCAAAAGAAAATGAATGAATGAAAATATATTTATTAATATATAATACAAGTATAAATCTTAGTTCATATTTATCTCAGAATATATTTCCTTTTTGTTTACCTTGAGTAGTCAGAACTTTTTTAAATGATACTTCATATGTTTGTTTTTTTTACTATGTTTTTTTTTTTTGATGTACAGTATGTGTTTTTCTGGAGACCTATGAATCTGCTCTTTGTGCAATTAATACAAATGAATTGTGCAATTAAAGGTGTAAACTAAACTAATAAAATTAAACCAAACTTTTGATTTTAAGAATATATTTCTTTTATGGATTTGAGTAAAAATGAACTAGCTATATATTTATTAACTGACAGTAACAGATAACATACTGTAACCAATGTATTGCACATTGCAAATTTTTATTTTTGTTAATAAATTAAGAAATTAATTGACCTTTTTGCCAAGAATTACCAAATAAACAATTTACTAATTAATATAAATTAAATGAATGAATGAACTATTTAATTAATTAATTAATTGAATAAATAAATAAATAAATAAATATTTTATTCTAATCTGATCTGATTCATTAACTGCAATAATCAATAAGTTAAGAGTATGGGGAAAAGAAAAATTTATCAACTTTCAGTTAGTTTATAACACAAATACATCGAAAGAAATTCCTAATTTACATTAAACCAACTGAATTAAAACAAGAGCATTGCAAAATTGTTTAAAAAAAAAAATAACAGCATATGGGTCTGAACACAAATGAAGTAGAATGTTTGTCTGAACCATCCCTTTAATGCTCATCAAAGACTTTTCATGCTTTTAAAACCTCAGAACCACTATGGACATGCTACAGCAATGACCCCATTATGAATCCGAAACACTATTCTCTCTTTTGAAAACCACCAAAAATCTCTATTCTCCTCCACACAGACGACCAGCATCAACATCGCCTTCCTCAGAAGTTTCAACAGCATTCGCAAGCAACCAGAGCAGTGGAATCTGCAATGATACCTGATATGCTGCAACACAAGTATCCGTCTCAGTCACTATCACCTGCACATGAATGAAACGCTAAACAGAAGAGGTCAGCCGTTCCTCCAGCGCTCCGGCATTAATCAGTGCTGCCTCAGATCTCCATTTTATCTCTCTCTTTATTTGCATTGAACTGGTGTTACTTTATCGCCTCTCTCTCCCTCTCACACCTGTCACCCTCAGCCAGGTAGACGCCTTATCAGATCTACATAGATGGATTATGCGCGAGCACTTCATATAAAGCGTTTTATAAGCAGGAACAGCTGCATCCGCTGGTAAACGCTGCACTTTTTTTGTGAGAAACAATATATTAGATCAAATGCACACAATCAAAGGGAGCAGCTCGGCTCTCAGACGTGTTTTTCTGGCCAATCCTTCAACAGTCCAGCGCCGGACGTAACATTTAGAGATACTGAGAGCGGACAGGTTATAAAAGTGGCCTTCCTGCTGCTTTTGTGCAGTCTGATTAAAGAAGCATTGGGCAGGGCCATCAGATTGAGCCATTGTAGAGGAACTTGCAACCCATTCATGTTCCTTCCTTCAGCTTTATTTATTTGGGTGGGTTCTTGTGTAAAAATATGTGAAAATGTATGTGCATTTAGCCAGTTATGGGACACTAATGCACTAATTGCTAATTGCTAAGCACAGGGTGAAAAAGCAGATTATGAACTGTTGGCTGAAAACTACAGTCTTTTTTACTGACTTTAACGCAAGTTATCTGACTTTGGAGAACTTGGACAGGGATTCACATAGATTTTCCTAACTGTTAACAGTTTAAATCAAGGGACTGTTTATATATATATATATATATATATATATATATATATATATATATATATATATATAATATGATTATTAAGAACTAATAAGCAGCAAATTAAGAACAATTAAGCTAAAGGTCAGTTAATGCTTTGTTAATAATGAGTATCAATGCCTTAAAATAAATGGTGACCTTTTTTGTTTTCATTTCCTATTGAAAATAAACTTAATTTATCAAACAAACAAACATGCAAGCAAACAAACAAATAAACAAACAGAAATACAGACAGACAGATAACCAGATAGATAGACAGATAGACGGACAGACAGACAGACAGACAGACAGACAGACAGATCAACACAATCTCACGCCAATTCGTAACTTTTTGATTTCGTGGCTAATTCAATTTAGTACGATTTGCTCATCCCCCAATGATGGTTGGGTTTAGGGGTGGGGTTAGGTGCCACGCCTCCTTTTTAAAATCATACAATTTCGTACAACTGAATTTGTACGAATTAGCCAAAAAACTGACAAAACGTAAAATACATACGTTTTCTCGTGAGACCAGGCTGGACGGACGGACGGATGGACGGACGGACGGACGGACGGACGGACGGACGGACGGACAGACAGACAGACAGACAGACAGACAGATAGATCGATAGATAATTCCTGGTCAGAAAACAAAATACCTAATAAAATAATAATACCTACAAAAAAATATTATTATCATCAAATTCTTGCAATGCAGATTTCATTTTTTAAATAAAAGCACCACAAGAAAGACTTTTAAGAGTATGATTTCATACAAAATAAAGTTTTTTTTAAAAGCAAATTTCCTGGTTTTTATGTTAATTTATATAAATTTTTATATTAAAAAATACATATTTTTGTCAATTTTTTCCTCAAAATTCAAATACTGCTTTTATGCGCACTCCAAATTTTCATATTGCATAAGGCTACAATCAATCAGTTTCAAAAAGAAATACCAAACCCGTGCTGAAAGAAAACAAGCTGACATAAATATTGAATCATTTGGTGATAATATAGAATAACGAGAGATTTACAAGCAATTTTTAAAAGGCCAAAAGAGAATGCTAAAGTAGGTAAAGGGTTTGCAGCGCAGCCTAAAGGTTAAGCATAATGTGTTTGTCTATTCCTGACTGAACTGACATGAAGCATTCACACTCTGCGGTAGATTGCCAAAATGTTACAGGTCAATGACATTATTCTGACATTTGAAAAATTACAGAAAATAAAGTTCTTGCCTGAAACATTATCACAAAAAAGCATGTACATTTTCCATAACTTTTTAAAGGTGGATCTTTATATTGTTTCTATTTTGTGACCAGTTCATCCAAAAATCCAAGCAAATACATCTTTTTTTTCTTTAAAATGCGAACTGTTTGACATAAGTTCATAGTGAAGGGAGATCTTAGAGGGTAAAAAAAAAGATCTGAAAGCAAGATAAACTGCTGATTATTTTAATGCATCATTAATGGCAAAAAGCAGATTTCTTAATTGCATACTATAATTGTGAAGCTTAAAATTGTTTTGTATCAGTACTATTAGCACTAATAAGGAGCAGCAGGCCTGTACATCCTGGGAACTGATGTAGAATGCCTAATTGGTTGACTTTTCCGTGCCTAATGGACGATTCTCTTAATTAAAAAGACACTGCAGAAAATGTTATAGATCAGATACGGCAGAGAGAGAGGGAGAGAGAGGAGACGAAAAAAGTAAATGCAGTTAATCAAATGTATGAAAATGAACAGTTCCAGGAAAGTTAAAACGAGATGGCTAGATATGATTTCCATCGCAATATTTATTAATTTCGGTCCCTTTGGTTAACAAAACAGAGCTGCGCTTATCTTCAGAACGGTGAGGAAACGCTCTCAGTGATCTGCCTCTACCACGCTGAACTGAAACAAGTCTTCAAAACAAGGCTTTAAAAACTTACTAGTCAGGGTGCCTTTGAGGATATTTAATTAAAATCTAATCCTGCATTCATTAAGGCTCACATAAATTAAGCTGTCATTCATAAGATTTATGGATTCTCATTTGCATATTGCATACAATTCATCAATTACTCAAGTATGAAAGGAGCACATTTCCCTTGGAGCTGCCTGCTGCCCTGCCAGCATTTGAAATGAGAGAAAGAGCGATACTGTCAGGCATTCGAAACAAACTTTCCCCACAATGTCTGCCTCTTGATTAATCTAATTTCCAAGGCATCCTTTTACAAGATTGTACACAGTCCAGCTGCAGTTTTCAATTATATGTCCTGTCCTCACCACTAACTTTGAATGGGAGATAGATGTAGCGCAGGGCAAGTATCCAGCCCTCCACATCACATGCCTGTTTACTCGGATCTTCGTAAATTAAAAAGAGAGGTGTTTTAGAGGCAGATGGAGTTGGGGTATAGAGGAAGGGAGGGAATGCTGTAATTTTATTTGCTGGGATGTCAGACGAAAGGCTCAGTGTGTAATAATAGCATATTTCCTGTCACATTTACATCCGCCGTGCTTTCTGACAGAGGGAGGTTCACTGGAACGCATTAAAACGACTCCCTCTTGGAGGAGGCGCTCGGCCACTGTGGGATAACGCAGACGCGCAGGAAGTGCTTAAACCGAGCCGAGCGTGAATACTTCTAAGATAAAAGGTCAGGCGAAAACAAACAGATGACTTGCGAGGATGAATAGAATTAATTGAGTCATTAATATGCATGGCTAATAAAGCTCGAAAAAATTCTACGCGGAGAATGAAATCATTGTCGACTATTCTCTGTTAATGGCCCATATTTTCAGCTCGAAGGGATCTGGGACGTGTACGTATCAATCTCGGAGAGGAGGAGGAGGAGGAGAAGAGGGGCTTTGACAAACAGGTTGGGATAACCTCACTGCTGATTGTTAAAGTCAGACAAAGCAAACAAAGCAAACTTGTTCTTGTGAGGATATTAATTCCCAATTAATCCCAAATTCTGGCAGAGGAACAGACCAGTGCAGCAAGTGAAAGTCATCTTGAAGGGTACTTAATTGGTTCCCAATAGTAAAAGGGCTTGATAACAGAGATCAAGACGCAGTTTATTAATCCTTCCCATTGTCTTATGAAATTGTCGTCGAAAGCAACTTCAGATAGAGCCAATAGTTAAGACTTTAATGTGCTTTTAATATTAACAAGAGGAAGCAATTAAGAGGCCACAAAACAATAGCACTCAGACTGATGCATATTAATTCGGCAAATATGATTTCAGAATCAATACGATTAAGGCAGCGTGCCACACAAACACACACCGGCACACACACTTACAAAACTAAAGGCTTTTTTCTGTAACAGAGAACATTTGCCCCACATTACGTGGAGTGTTTTGCATTTCAATTAGCAAATGACAGCAACAAAAAAAAAAAAAAAAGTATTTCTGGTCATTCTGTGACATTTCAGTCGCCCACTGACTTTCCAGAGTCGTTAATTCAGTCAGCCACAACTAAAACAGGCCATGATGATAATTACAACTTGAGCAAATATCTGATATTGAGCAAGACGTAGGATGTGAGGTCTTCTGCATCCGCTCAGAGACAAACAAACTGAACGTCAGGACTAAACAGGAAGTCCTTAATGATTAACATTAATTGGACTGTGGAATCGGAATCCTGTGTGAAACATTAAACAAAAAATGATCCGCTGTTTATACTCCTTCTGCTTTCTTAATAATTAATGAAATGTAAATATTCCAGGGAGTCCAGAAGTGATCTGTGGTGGGAGAGGAAGAGCGATGTTTACACAGCGGCACAGCGAGACGGGGGTTGCGATCCGCCCCATCCTCCTCCTCTTGCAATTTTAGATACTGTTTATGCAGAACAAATCATTTTCTGTGACTCCCAGATCCTGATCAATTCCATTTGAGTGCAGTTTACTGTGAAAACACAACAATTGACCCTACCGCTAACACAATCCCAGGATTTGTCCCTGCTATAAAAAAAGAGGCCCGGCTGCTAAATGCATGTCAGCCGAATCCTTCGGTGTCTCTTTGATCCTTCAGGACGAATCACCGACTGCGTGCGGAGAGCAAACAACCAGAACCTTTTAAGACAGTTGGAGGGAAAAGCGCCCCACCCAGTCAGGAGACAAATCGAATGTGGCACGTACAAGTTTACTTTCATCCTCGCTGTCTGATTGCCATCAACTGCCAAATGTGGCGTAATGGCAGCGAGGCAAGGCCCGTGTCGTTAAACCCACAGAATGACAATTACTTCAGACAGGCTTTATCAGGGCCCGTGACCCAGCCTCCAAACGCGCTAACTAAATCACTCGCTTTATTCCTGGAAGCTCGCGATTCCATTAAAAAGCTTCACGAGGAGGTAAGAAAAGTCCATTTAGGCTCAGCAGGAGAGCAAATAGTCCGACTCAGCACATCGTGCGAAAGTCTTCACGCCACTTGATGATGTAATTCTTAATGCATGGCCCGAGTCCACATAAATCTTAAGCGAGACATCACCTGAGATTTTTTTTTTCCCGTCCCTCTACCGCTATCTCTCTCGGATTTATGATGAATTGTTTGCAACATCTCTGCAACTAAAGCCTTCAACCTCTTCAAACCGCTGCCTCTAATAACTCGTCGCTACAGGAGGGGGGGGGGGGGCATGACAGAATGATGAATATCACAACAGACAGCTCCAATATGGTACAATTTTAGCAGATCAATATCGCACTGCAATATAAGAAAAAGCAGCAGATATTAGTCTACACAGTGTATTACAGATGAGGAACATCTATGCTCTCTAGTCTCGTGCCAGGCCCTCGCGGATATTTCACACAAGTCTCGTACTCTGTGCCTCGTATATATTCACCGACGTCTGTGGAAACTAATCACTCTGTGGGTCGAGCGGGCATCTGCTTCGAATTAGCATGATGCGCTAATGTTTTGAGTGACTTCCGTGGACAAGGTTACTTAAACAGAAATAAACTATGGCAAGGTGCTAAGGTCCGATTATTCATGAGGGCAGAACTCTTTCTCACCGGCTGATAATGGCTTAAAGGAATAATGTTATACAGATAGGGCTGCATTATTAGCTAATTCAGAGAAGTGTATGGCGGTCGGTGGTCTTAAGGATGAAGGTATGCCCTTGATTGCAGTTAGGTGATTTGACAAGCTTCTGCCAAGTGACCAATGACTGGTCAATAAACCAATGTTTTTGAATGATCGCAACAGCTTTGATATCATCTTCTTATTTTGTTGTCTGTGAATCTGAGAGTGTACGGATATTTCCCAGTACTGGGTTGCAGCTGGAAGTGCATCTGCTGCGTAAAACGGAATAGTTGGCGGTTCATTCCGCTGTGGCGACCATTGATAAATAAGGACTAAGCCGAAAAGAAAATGAATGAATGAGTGTCCATTCCAACTGAAATGAAATATTGTGCAGTCTTTTTGTCCATCATTCCCTCATAGCAAACTAATGGTGGGAAGGGTGTTGTTAAGAGTTATTGGGTTGACGTCAACAGAGAAGAACCGCTACTAAAAATGTGGAAGCAAATGGTTCGACTTTGATTGAAGATTATCAAAACAAACCTTTATTTTTCAGTGGATTAACTAGCACAGATTAATTGTTTACCTAAAGAATGACACTGTAAATTTACAATTCGCACAGACTTCAACTCTAAAACGTATACGTTTTACCAACAGTTGAGTTTATCCATATTTAACCCAATATTGGGTTACACCAACTCATCATATTTTACAGTGTAGATTGACAGATTTTTGACAGACTCTAAACCTGAATTTTGTCCTACGTATTTGGTATTTTTCATTTGATGGCAGGCAACTTGTGAATCACTTTTTAGTCATCATGGGCCATCAATGATGATCTGCAATCAATAGTTGTGTACTAATCTAGAGTGTATCAGTATTTTAGGCTCAGTAGAAAAAAAAATTAAATCAAAGCAAACTGAGAAAAGCAAATAAATCCAAAAAAGAGAACAAAAATGATGACAAACGATTTCCTCCCTCATTATCCATCTCAGCACCACATAAGAGAATTCATAAAATTCACAACAGCATGGGCTCCATTCTAACTAGACACCACTGACCATATTGGAACGGACTGTCTCGCTCTCACTCCCATCAGCAAGACAAGTAAGATGGTCTGGGGGGCAAGAGAGGGGGATTGCAAATGTTCATAATGCATAATATCTTCTCTCACCGGGGAGCAGCAGAGGGGCCCCCTTAGCTGTCACCGGCAATAGGGCCCAGCCATTGTGAGAGCTCAAGGTTCGTTAAATACTATTAATGGAACACAGTATCCGTTGTGCGGCGAAACTTGTCAGCATTTCATTAGAGACTGATAAACATATAATAGAGAAGTGTCAGGCTCGGAGTGGAGTGTGTGACAGGCTGGCGGGGGAAGGATTTGGAGGATTTCGCCGCTGCGATCATTCATTCCCATGATCCACTGCTGACTGACAGACAGAATGATTTCGGCCAGACTGGGACTGTATGGAGAGAAACGAGACCCAGACTGTCTGAAGTGGGGCTCAAAATATACAAAGTCTTTCGTACTACTTTTGTTTAAGCATCAGGGGGTTGACCAGAAAGAATAGAGAACTTGCTCATTTGTGATCAAGCAGGATTTAAGAAAACACTTCAAGTTGCTTCTGGATTGTCAGATTAGACAGAGAGAATGTGCCTGATTGCAATTGATAATGCCATTTGATTATAATGCGCAAGTTTTTCTAAACCAGAGATGCCCAAACCCAGGGCCCGCAGGCCAAATTTGGCCCTTTGTATCCTTTGATTTGGCCCGCCAGAGGAAAAATGATTGTGAAAGGTTGGGGAATGCCTTTAACAGAGATTCTCATTTCTATTTTAATGTAACCTTTTGTTTGTTTGTTTTATTGTTGAGCTGCAAAAAAAAGCAAACTGAAATTAAATGGTTCAATTAAATGTGGTAAATAATTCAGATTTAAAAAAAATTACATTATGTCAATTAACAAATTGGGGACAAAGCAGAAGACATCAGCGTACTAATCAAGGCAAAGGCAGGTTCAGCATGACTTTGTATTCAACATTAAAATTCATTGTTTTTTAAATGGATTTTCTTTTTAATGGTTTTATTGTAGTAAGTTCGCTAAAATAATATACATTTAAAAAATATATATATAATGCATTTGTAAATATGGTTTAAGTATTTATTTATAAATATTATGAAAAAATTTGTGAATGGGTGTTTTCCAGTGATGGGTTGCAGCTGGATGGGCATCCGCTACATAACACATATGCTGGATAAGTAGGCGGTTCATTCCACTGTGGCGACCAAAGATTAATAAAGGTACTAAGCTGAAAAGAAAAAGAATGGATGAATTAAATAAACTAGGAAATTACCAATGGCAACTTCCTACAGTTTGCTGTATTTCTTATTGGCCCACGGCTCTCAATCAAGCTTGGATTTTGGCCCTTCATACGAAAAAGTCTGGGCACCCCTGGTCTAAACAGTAATATACTTTTTTTTTTTTTTTTTGCAAGGTAAACCTATTTAAAAGAAAAATCTAATAAAATATAATGAAATATTATAGTCAATATGCAAAAGTCTCCTCTAAAATGAGCATTTTTATCTGGCTGTAGTTTCAGTAATTTCACTTTAAAGGCAATGAACCTACTAAGGAGCCTGATAAAAATGCTCATTTTAGAAGAAAATTTTAGATGAAACGTAGACGTCTTTGCATTTGAACTCTTCATTTAGTATTGTATATAATATTATATAGTATTATTTTTTAAATATTCACAAAATATACCCCCGTTAACAACACAGTTTGTAAGCTCATGTAATTGCTCCAAGATCACTGTTTTACCACAAAATGAGTTGTAAAGCATGGGACTTTTGTATCTTTGTGCTGATGTTTAACGCGGAACAAGACACTTGAGCCTTTTACACCATCAGCAATTGGTCACCAAGTCTGTTAATAAGTTAATTAATTTATTTTTCATGTCTTGCAAGAAATATGTTATTATATATATTTAATTTTTAATATTTAGGTAATCACTATTTAATATTTTATACTGTATAAACAATTTCAAAATGATTTTAAAGTGTAAAAGCTTGCTTTTGGGTTCTTTTACTCAGGTTCTTTGGGGAACTCAAACTGAACCTTTTGGAACCTTATTTTGTGTTTGTGTAAGAGATCAATTTTGGGAAAAAAAACTACTGAACATACACAGGAGCCTGACAAAAATGCTTGTTTTAGAAGAAAATTTCAGATGACACTTAGAGGCTTTTGCATCTGAACTCTTCATTTTGTAAAGTATATAATATTATATAGTGTTATTTTAAAAAAATACAGTCACAGTTTGCAAGTTCATCTAATTGCTCCAAGATCACTGTTTTACCACAAAATGAGTTGTAAAACGTGGGACTTTTGTACCTTTGTGCTGATGTTTAACGCAGAACAAGACACTTGAGCCTTTACACCATCAGCAATCGGTCACCAGGCCTGTTAATCAGTTAATCTATTCTTTTTTCCCGTCTCGCAAGAAATATGTAAAGAAAGATAATTAAAAACGTGTTAGGTGAAAGTCCAGCAGCCTTGCTCCGAGTGTATGTTCTCACAATGCACGCTTTGTTCGTCTTATTAACCTTCTCGCTACTCAGCGTGCCTATAAATGAAATCTTTAGCCCTTTACATGTGAAATTAAAACTGCAGTCCCCTGAGCACTTTTAATTATTCCTCTCCTGAAAAACTTCCACTTTTGTCAGCCCGCTTTATTAGCAAAGCAGCCGACTCCCACTCTCTCTCTCTCTTTCTCTCCCCAAGTCTGTCATGGTTCACTCCTTTGAATCTCTCTCCTTTTTTCCCTCTTTTCTTCCAGCAGGCCTGTTAAATTCTCACCTTGTGCTGCCCTTGTCATCAACCCGATGAAGCACAAAGCTAGGCAGCGAGGGAGTGTTTACTCATTTCCCCAGCACATTATCTATCACATTAATCACAGGCCCGGACCTTCTGGACACAGCGGTCTCCTGCACTGCCCTGGACTCTCATCAAACCTGACCATCCCTCTCTCTCAGTGCACTACACACACTAAACAGCAGCGCCGCATGCCAGTAAGAGCGCCTGTCTCTTTATACAGCAGATAATGGTAGGAAGATAGATAAGAGTCAAATGCCCATGTTTCTGCTTATCGGTTAATAATCAGGGAAAAACACAAGCTGCTTGACATAAATATGCATGATAAATGAAGTCAGTGTATCCAATTAACTAAAATTAATTGCATGTAAATTGCATCTGTAAAGTTTTCCCTTTTTTTAGCCACACTCTTTGCATTTGCCAAGTGACTGTTTTTCTTAGTGTTTTTTTTTAAGTTTCTTAAAGAGATAGTTCACCCAAAATAAAAGTCATCATTTATTCATTCTAAAAGTACTCATCTGGCAAAGTGCATTCAACACCTTTGGATTTTTATCAAAATGTACTTTACATTGGAAAAGTTTACAAAACATTTTACCTTGTATACATATATTTAAAAATTAATTTTAATTTAATTTTAAATAAATACATTTGGTTTTGAATTATATTCAAATTATATATATATATATATATATATATATATATATATATATATATATATATATATATATATATATATATATATATATATATATACACACACACACTCACACACACACACACACACACATTCAACGGCCACTTTATTAGGTATACCTGTCCAACTGCTCGTTAACCCAAATTTCTAATCAGCCAAATACATGGCAGTAACTCAATGCATTTAGGCATGTAGACATGGTCAAGACCATGGGTGCCCAAGCCTGTTCCTGGAGATCTACCTTCCTGCAGATTTCAGCTGCAACCTTGATCAAACACACCTGACTTTAATTATAGGTGCTCCATCAAGTTGGTTTAGTTGGTTTAGTTGTGTTTGATTTGGTTTGGAGATAAATTCTGCAGGAAGGTAGATCTCCAGCAACAGGGTTGAGCACCCCTGGTCAAGACGATCTGCTGCAGTTCAAACCGAGGAACAGAATGAGGAAGAAAGGTGATTTAGGTGATTTCAAAGGTAGCATGATTGTTGGTGCCAGACGGGCTGGTTTGAGTATCTCAGAAACTGCTGATCTACTGGGATCTAGAGTTTACAGAAAAAGAAAAAATATCCAGCGAGCGTCTGTTCTGTGGGTGCAACCAGACTGGTTCAAGGTGAGAAAGGCAACAGTAACTCAAAATAACCACTCGTTACAACCGAAGTATGCAAAAGAGCATCTCTGAACACACAACACATGCGGATGGGCTACAGCAGCAGAAGACCACAGCGGGTACCACTCTTGTCAGCTAAGAACAGGAAACTGAGGTTACAATTCGCACAAGCCCACCAAAATAGGACAACAGAACATTGGAAAAAAGTTGCCTGGTCTGATGAGTCTCGATTTCTGATGCGACTTTCAAATGGTAGGGTTTGAATTTGGCGTCAACAACATGAAAGCATGAATCCATCCTGCCTAGTATCAACTGTTCAGGCTGCTGGAGGTGGTGTAATGGTGTGGGGAATATGTTCTTGACACATTTGGGCCTATTAGTACCAACTGACCACTGTGTCAATGCCACAGCCTACCTGAGTATTGTTGCTAACCATGGCCATCCCTTTATGACCACAGTGTTCAGATGGCTACTTCCAGCAGGATAACGTGCCATGTCATCAAGCGCAAATCATCTCAGACTGGTTTCATGAACTGGGTTCACTGTACTCAAATGGCCTCACAGTCACCAGAATACAATCCGACAGAGTACCTTTGGGATGAGGTAGAATGGGAGATTTGCATCATGGAGGACATGCAGCTGACAAATCTGCAGCAACTATGTGATGCTATCATGTCAATATGGACCAAAATATAATTTTATATATTTATAATTATAAAAAGTAAATATTTCCAATACCTTGTTGAATCTATGACACGAAGGAATAAGGCAGTTCTGAAGGCAATATATATATATATATAAAATTTTGAATATTTAGTTAATATTTATATAATATTACTGTAACCATTTCAAAAGGTTTTTAAAGTGGAAAATGTTTCTTCTGGGTTCTTAAAGAGGTTCTTTGGGGAACTAAAAACCTTCTTTTGGAAGCGTGTGTGTGTGTGTGTGTGTGTGCGTGTGTGTGTGTGTGTGTGTGTGTGCGTGTGCGTGTGTGTGTGTGTGTGTGTGTGTGTGGACGAGATACAGTTTTTTTTATAAAGGGTGAAAAGGACTGTCAATGATAGTCAATGGGTTCCAGTCAATGCTGCTTTTGACACTATAAACTTTCATTCTATAGACATAGAACAAAGTCGTTCATACAGGTTTGGAAGCATATGAGGGTGAGTAAATGATGGTGGAATTTTCATTCCTGTGTGAATGATCCTTTTGTAGATTAAAAGTTGTAATCTGCATCTGCATCCAAAAGAACAATATCCTGTTCTTTTGGACACAGCCGCGTCTGGCAGCCACACTGTCCAAACAGATAAACAAATGTGCCCTCCTACTGAACTGCTCCGAATTTGAACATTTCCTTTGAAACTGATGTATTCCAGGCTCTTCTAATAATGGCTACGGACACGGAGTGCGAGGCCCTGAAACAAGAGCTCTTTAAAGCTAGGAAGAGGATGTTTTAAGAGAAGGTTAGCCACAGGCAAGGAGTCGGCCAGGAACTTGTTTGTGAAATTCATGCCGTCGCAGGTTCTAATGAGGTTATGGTCAACAGCAACATTATTATAAATGATCCGGCTCTTTCTCTCAAGTCCTTGTGCAATTAACATTTTCGACCGGCTCCAAGCCAAAGGCCCGGTTACATCTGAAATTCAAATAAATGAGCAATGTAAATAGTTTAGCGAGCGAGTTTACCCGCTGAACAATGGCCTGTTATGAGACACAAACGACCAGAGAAAAAAGGGACACACTGGTGTGGGGATGGAAACAGTAGGGGGTGAGATGAGCCAACACAATGTGGCCCTTCTCCTAAAGCAACTTGTTATCAGGCAGAACGCAGAGGCTCTTTCAATCTGCATTTAAATACATTTCATTCCAGCCGCTCATTTGCATTAATTTCTCCCATTATATTTGGAAATGGCCAAATGTCTAGCTGACACAATGTGGGAGCCCATCACCACAGAGAGAAACCCCACACCTGATGCCAATTTAGGACTCCTGGATCTTTTCAGTGCTCTGGCCCGTTCTGACAACTCTGGTTCTTCGCAGTCCAGGGGACTTTTCAATTGGATTTGCTTGCAGTGACAAAACTGTTTCGCGCTCATCTGAGAGTTTTTTTTTTCTCCCCCCTTTCTCTCCCCCTCTCGCACTCCTTCTCTCCGTGAGACCGGGCGTCTATTTGGGTGCCATGGGAAAAGCGGTGCCGAATGATTCTCAGTGGCTTCTGATTTCCACTATTTGTTCAGCATTAGGGCCACTTATCTCCCAAAGAAAAAGCAACATGTGGAGAGAGAGAGTGACAGAGCGAAATACAGCCTCGCTAACAGGACCATTGTGCGCTAAGGATCTGCATTCAAACACGAGGGGCCCTCATTCTCACTCGCGCTCTCTCAGTCGCTTTCACACAGACTGGGTTTTTGCTGCAGTCAATTACCACTGCTAATCCTACCCGCAATAGGGAGTAAATATTTCATTACTTTTTCAAATAAACACTCAGTGTGCACTGCTGAAGTGTCATCCACGAAGTGGAGAGAGAGTCGACTGACGGCCACTTCTCTTGTGTGGAAAAAAACATATCACAAAACTTAGTGTCTGAGTGGGCTTTTTGTTCCTGGAGCAAACAAAACAGACGAGAAACGAGCGACACTCAACCTCAAAACATTTTAGCGGATATAAAAACAGAGAATTTTTCAAGCAGCTTTTTCATTTTTTCATGGGGACTGAGTGCCTTCGGACTGTTTTCCTTTCCTCGCTAAAACCAACTCAGTCAAAAAACCTCCATAGACACCGCGTCATTCCCATCGGCCAATAAAGCCTGAGCTGTCTTGGAGGAATTAGCGGCCTGACTAAAAACACAAGGGGGGGAAATGACAGAGGGATCCTGGCGCTTGGTGCTCATTAATCACTGCAGCGTCTTTGACCTTTCATTTGCCAAGGGCGCTGAGGGAGGAGGAGGCGGGTGGCCGGGGCAGAGGAGGGAGAGAGACTGAAAGAAAGAGACAGAAAAATAAAAAAAGAGAGAAAGGGAATGACAATAGTCCAGGAGATGCCACAACACATTTTTAATGAAGAGTGAAATTAATCAGCTTCACGGCTAGCTAAAAGAATCAGACGGCCTCTAGGTAACGACTGCTGCAGGAAACATTGTGGGGAAAGCAACAGTAATATTTTTAACTTTTTTAAAACAGAATGACAGCATTGAGACAAGCACAACGGCAGTCAGACAATGCAACAGAGACTCAGGACTCGCGACTGCTAGTATACGTTGATTTAAAGTGCAAGATAATGAGACACACGGGCAGACATGAGCTGCAGCTGGAATGACAGCGAGCGTATTGCTCCAGAAATAAATGTTTTCACTTAAGCTAACATGTGTTAGGATCCGCTACCAAAAGCCTTTTTACCTAAGCGTGTAAAAGCCTGTGAGCACAAGCATTCCATTAGTGTCACAGTCAAAGGCCGAGCCGTCCCGCGAAAGCTCATTTATATCAAGGCTGAGGTCATTCTCTCCATATGAGAGGGAGTCGGACGGGCCATATGGCCAACACTCAATCAGAAAAGTTACTTACTGCGAGTAGGTGTTAGTCCATTAATGCTGTAAAGTATTGAAAACAAAGCACAAAGTAATGGAATTAGCTAAAGTTATCACTTTAAAACCCAAAGCAACTGCTGTAATTAAAACTTTTAGAGTGATAGAATAGCGAACGCCTGATTATTATTTTTGCTTGTGACAAATACTGTACATACATAGCTTTATTTTTAACCCTAATTGCAGTTCAAGGTTAATTTAATCAGCCCATTTCTACCTCTGAAGTGCTTGCTCCAATTTAATTGCCTATTTTTATTGCTTCGCCGAGGTTTTAATTGAAACCAATAGGGATCTAACAACAACTGTGACATGTTGGTGTCTGGGGGAAAGCTATAAATATGTGAGAAAAATATGTGCATTATTAATGTGATTTCTTAATGCATTATTGCAGAGAGCTGGGCAGGATTTCTTTATTTTTATAGTCAAGCAAACAAATTATAATTAGTTGCCTCTTTGAATGCAAACTCGATAAAGAATATGGCTAAATGACAACTCGTCGCAATGCCACCCCTGATCAGCTGAACGGCAAAGCTCAAGCGTTATTGGCAAGGGTGATTTATTGGGTTATTCTTGCATGCACTGAAGCAATCAATTGTAATGGCACCGTGTCAGAGTCTTTCTTAACAACGAAAGGCATTATGTATTCCAAACCCAAAAAAGGATCGCATGGCTATTGACCCAGCAGTGAACGTCATCACAAGTCCTTGGTATCAAATTCTGCATAGCAGCTTTGGCAATTGACACTATTGATTTGCCGCATGGTAAGCATTATTGTTGGATCTCAAACTGTAGTGAAGCATGGAACCTTTTGTATTCCTGCAGATCCAATAGAAATGTCTATAAATCTGTCATTACTTTAGTTACATTATATTAAAAATAACTTAATAATCGGTACAAAAATAAGTTGTGATTTTTAAAATTAAAAACATTCTTGTTTGAGGCCTGAACTGTTAAAAGATCAGTGAAACATAAGCTAATGAAATGAGATAAAGAGCACCTTTTTACCCCTTTTTCAAGATTTAAGATCAGTCTTTTGTGTCTCCAGAAAGTGTCTGTAAAGTTTCAGCTCAAAACTCTCATCAGATTATTTATTATACCTTTCAGAACATTGGAATTTTCTAATTTGAACACTTTATAGCTGTTTTGGTGGGATGTGTCTTTAATGCTGGTTCTTCCCACCCATGTTCTTATGTGCCTATGAGAGTGTGCCTAAATCTACGCATAGGCTGCGTCAGATAAACAGCACAGTGACAGACATGAAGAAAGCAGATCTCACGTTAGGTTTGTGAGAAATACTACAGTAAGAACTTCCCAGATGAGTATTTGATGTACTTGTTGTGGAGTTAATTCAAGCCACTCAATATGTTAATGTACAACATAAACCTGATCTAACATCCCCAAACCAGGATTGAAGCATCTTCTTTAATAATTGTACTGACATGGGGCTGTGGTGATAAAGTAAAGACGAAAAAAATAGTTGTAATTCATTACAAACATGCACTATTTTAAAAACTTTTTCAGCTTGTAAACCTCATTCTTGATCAGATTTGATGATCATTGATGATCACAGAGAGCCGAGCAGATCTTTTAATCCTGGTTGCTTTGCACACGTCCTTTATTGTTGATTTGATTATTCACGTTTCTACGGAAGCTACGTGGCTGCCAATCAATTCAGTTGGTGGGGAAACCACACTCCTAGATCATGTTGTGTTGGGCTTAAAAATGGAAAGGGTTTGGATATTATTTTAATGTCAGGTTATTTAAAAGAGGCTTATTGTCTTTATATCACCCCAATATGACTGTGGACACACTGTTACTACACATAGATCTGTCCAAACAGCTTAAAAAAGAGGATTTTCATAGGTGGCCTTTAATTTGCTCAAATATTAGTATATTTCTTAATTGTGCTTAAAAGATAAAGCTACATGAACTCAAAATCTGAGAGAAGATTTCTAGTTCACTGCATGTTCTGGCTGAGACATTAATGTTGAAATTAAGTGTTTTTGTTCAGGTTTTGCACAAGACTACGAGAAATGTGATCATATTAGCACACTATTCTGCACAGTTGACATTTACATGCAATGTTGTTATGTTGAAGTTTTGTATGGTTACCATTGTTAAGTAAATGTTGCAGCCATTTACTTAACAATAGTAACCAAAAATACAAGGATTAGATATAATGCAGTTTTATTTCTATCTTAATATCTTAAACAACACTGGACCCCGGTGACTTATATTGTATATAACAATACACTGAGACATTGAGTCTCATTCACTAACAATAGTGTACATTCTTCATATATACAATTGAAGTCAGAATTATTAGCCCCCCTTAAATTTTTTTCCTTTTTTAAACATTTCCCAAATTATGTTTAACAGAGCAGGGAAATTTTCACTGTATGTCTGATAATGTTTTTTCTTCTGGAGAAAGTCTTATTTGTTTTAATATGTCAAAATTATTAGCCCCTTTAAGCTATATATTATTTATTTTTTCTAGAGTCTACAGAACAAACCATCAATATGCAATAACTTGCCTAATTACCCTAACCTGCCTAGTTAACCTAATTAACCTAGTTAAGCCTTTAAATGGCACTTTAAGTTCTATAGAAGTGTCTTGAAAATTATCTAGTCAAATATTATTTACTGTCATCATGGCAAAGATAAAATAAATCAGTGATTAGAAATTATTTATTAAAACTATTATGTTTAGAAATGTGTTGAAAAAATCTTCTCTCCATTAAATAAAAATGGGGGAAAAAATAAACAGGGAGCTAATAATTTAGGGGGGATAATAATTCTGACTTCAACTGTATACATATACGAACATCTCACAAAAAGATAAGTCCTAAACTCATTCTTCTGATAGTGAATTTGGAGTGTTCTAAATGTCTGCCTGTCTGCACAAGGTAGCTAATTTGCATAATACACATCGAACTCTGCTTCTACCTATATACTGTAAGGGCTTGCCTATATAATATTGGACTTCTAATTGCATTTTATTATTAATGTTTAATGTAGTTACTTTTCACAGATACTGTTATTAATTATATGCAGGGTTCTTTATACATAAGGCGCCGACTGTACATAATTATTGTGTACGTATGATACTGTAAAAGTTAATAATTTTAGTACAAAAGTTCATTCATTCATTCATTTTCTTTAGGCCTTAGTCCCTTTATTAATCAGGGGTAGCCACAGCGGAATGAACCACCAGCTTATCCAGCACTGGGAAACACCCACACACTCTTGCAGTACAAAAGTTAGTAAGACATTTTAATACAAAAGTTTTTGATGAATCTCTATTTATTCACAAAACGTCCACATACAGTGAATGTGACCCATTGTTCGAAATATCTACTTTTATGTTCCACACACATAAGAAAGTAATGTGGAATACAAAATGAGCCTAGAATGAAAGTCAATGAGGTCCAATCGATGTTGTTTTGTATCCCATTGACTTTCATTGTATGGGCGAAAACAATTAAAATCTTTTTACAGTAGGTGTTTGTGTATGCGAGATTCACAGAAGTCAGTCAGCCAAACAAATTTTGAATGAAATGAGCATGAGTAAATGATCTCAGAGTGACTACGTTTACATGAACATCAGCAATCAAATTATTTGCCTTAATCTGAATAAGACAATAATATGATTAAGGCCTTTACATGAGTAGCTTTTTTTAATGTTTCTTTCATGATCCCGTTTTACATGTTCTAGCACATAATTCCCTTAATGTCATTGCGACACCACCCTATCCACATTTCACTTTTAATTTGTCGACTTTAACTGCAATTTAGCACTTTCACTTTCATTCAGGAACATTTTATGCATGCCTCCGTGATAAAAGGTATTGGATGCGAGTATGAACTGCTAGAAGAGTGTTGTTTTAATGGAATTTGATAATGCACGCAGTATGGAGGGGGAAAAAATCCTCCGCATTTCACAAGGTAGGTGTCTGTGGTCCTTCACTGACTCGATAGATGCAGAGAATAGTGTCAAACAGCCGTGCGTGTCTGGACTATCCTGACAAAAAATGCGACAAAAATCCTACACAACAGTAATAGTTTAAGTGCGGTGTTTACATGTCTGTACTGTACTTCAATAATGCGACTTAAATACTGTAGGAATACTCCACGTCTTAATTTGATTTAATTTTAGTTTGATTATGACCTTAGTCAGATTAAGGTAATCAAAAATCGATGTTTACATGGTAAACTCTTAATCAGAGTATTGTCTTAATCGTATTAAAATCAGATTATTGGTCTCCTGGTAAACGCACTCATTGTTAATTTTTGGAACAAACTTTCCATTTAAATACCAGCTCTTTGTTTCCCAATCAACAGAGAAACGAAAAATGGTTTGCTCCATTTACAGTGCAAAGAGTCTGGAGCCCTATAGCTAGAGTGGAAAACACCAGCAACTCAAGCCTGACATCTGTATAAAAACAAAAATAATCTGCTGTCAGCAGAATGTTCAATGACTTCTATCACGGCCGGTGCCGAGAAAGTCTAGCGGCTGCAAGGATCGGGCTGTTATGCCGGGTTCAGTGGATTGGAATGCATGCTAATTAGCATCAAAAATGTGTGTCACAGCCCCATATCTTCACCAGGACCACGCCAAAAGGTTCCCTCAAAACAGATATTAATAAAGTCTGTCGGAACGCGTAATGCCATGTCAACAAAAACACACACATTTCATTACGCAGGTCACGGGAGGTTTTGTTTTAATGTCACGGTTAAATTTTTACAGCGTATGTCTTAGTCAATCGAGAGCGGCTGAAAAAGCCAGATAAATATTTTACTTGCAGTACACCTCTGCATTATTGATGTAATTGTAATCACAGGCGTGAATACAGTAGGCAAGCGCGGGCTTTTGACACGCCGTGGCGAATACACCTAAAGCGAGGGCTTGTGTTACAGTGGAAATTCACACAGCGCATTGTCTGCGGTTGTCACTTTAATCTGGACCGTCTCAAAATCCTCCAGCGCTAAACAGAAGCAAGCCTTCCCCTTTAAATAATTGATATTTTCTGATTAAATGTGGCAGTTCATAGATAATGAATTCTTTATGGCGGCGCCTTGAGCTACTCCACTGCCCCTGCTACTGCAGACAGCTTTATGGAACGTGCTGCCCAAATTTTGAAAGTTTAACCTATGTAGATCAATGTGCTTCCTTAAAAGAGTTTAATAAATTAAAGTGCACGGGGCCCTTTTTTTTCCTCTGCGAGCAGAAAAAAGCTGATGAGACAGGTTTAGTTTAATCTCAGGCAATAGAAGTCATTAACCATTCTCCTAGGAATTAAAATATAGCTTGCCCTTTTCTTCTCTCACTTATCATTAGCATCACTTTAATCTCCCAGCGTTTCACACTGCTATTTTAATCATTACTTACTGCCTTTTGACAACTGAAGAACATGCCTCACTCTCGCTCAGGCAATATCCCCATTTTAGCTGACAAAATGTAGGACATCATGTAAAAATATCTAAATTTTCTCTCCCTTCTCTTTCAATAACATTCATATCGGAGTCCTTGGGAAAAAAGCCAAGTGTGTTTGTATCAAAAACAGCAGGGTGAAAAGAACGAAAACAAGAGTAAAATGAGAGATTCCAGCATAATGGTGCGGAGATTAGGGCCGATGTGACAGTATTTGCATTCATCACGTTGTTTAAGTAGATCATGAATTGCATGTATTCGGTTATGTGGGTCATTTGGTGAGCTGGGGCCATCCATTTCTTTGTCCTTGACTCAATGAAATATACAGAAAAATTGCGTTTTTCTTTTTTTTTTCCCTGGACGAATATAAATCAAGAGTTATGCACTGTCTTTTAATGTCTTTGACAGATATAGGCCATGTACTCTAACTTTGTTTCTGCTTTTTTTTTTTACAAGTTGAGGTTGTAATTTTCAAAGGGAAAAAAAGTCTGACAATTAAAAATACGCAGACCCTATGTGTATTCAAGTGATGAGCATTTCAACCAGAGGTAATAAAATAAATGGAATGAAATTTGAATTAAAACATGAGCATAGAATTGATGATGAATGTTTTTTGTTGAGCATTGGCATTGGTCTTCACATTGCATTTAATCTATTTGGACAGGCACTGGAATAGTGCCAGTTGTTTTCCACATTCACACACAAAAGTAAAGAAACACTCTCCTGGGAAAGAGTTTATCACCTCCATCTGACCTATTCTAAGTCATTAGGATAAAATAACAGGAACACCACATGAAATAAAGTCTTTTCCATTAAAAACAATTGATTAAATAAATGGAATCTGACATCATTAACATAACCATTTTGGGAAACAAGATCTTAACGGTAGAGTGCAACCAAAAAAAAAAGACAAATCTGTTGATATTTACTCACTTTTATGTCAAAAACAGGTTTAAGTTTTTCCTCCGTAGAACACAAAAGAAGATACTTTGAGAAATGTTAAATTTTTTGAGGTTCCAATGTTATTTGGGGGACTGTCTCTTTAAGGATTATGAAAACCCTCAAACAAATAGAAACCAATATGAGTTCAACTGTCCCACATTGTGAACAAATACTGGTTATTTACAACTGTATCTTTTAACAGAAATTGTCCATAGTTTGATATTCATGGGTGATTTTCCCCCCATTTATTTAAACTTTTAAATTTTATAACAGGGCCTTGATGTTCCAGTAACTTTTGGTGTTTTAGCAGCAAGGTTTTTTGGAACCATTTAAAGGGATAGTTCTCTCAAAAGTGAAATTTCACTTATCGTTTGCCCACCCTCCACTTGTTCCAAACCTGTTTAATTTTCTTGTTCTTTAGAAAACAGAAGAATGCTGAAAACTGGTTGCTATTCACTTATCCCATAGTATTTTCCCTACTACGCTGTAAAAAAATGCTGGGTTTCACATAATTCCTACAAGTTGTCCTACAAGTTGTCACAACACAAATCAATTAGTTTAACTCAATTGCTTTTACAATTTTAAGTGGATTGAATATAAAAAATGCCCAAAAATAAACCTAAGAATTGTCTTATTTCAACTCATTTTAAATAAGTTGTTTGAACAAGCAGCAAAAGTTTTTTGTGTGTGTATGAAGGTCTGTGGTTTCCAGCATTCATCAAAATACTGTATCTTATTTTGTGTTGAAAAGAAGAATCTCATCAACATATGAGACTGTTTCTCATTAACTCTGTAGTTATTTTGGCTGGGCTAAATGCATTTACAAAAACCAAGTAATTGGAGATTTATTTCTTTATTACACATATGCTGTAACTGGTTTATAACTTTAACCACAAGGCTTAAAACCCCAGTTTCAATCTCACCCAAAAAATGACTTTTAGTGATCCTCAGTCGATTCTATTGTTTGTAAATCCACTCCTCAAATGTTTTTTTGGAACCATTTAAAGACATAGTTCCCCCAAAAGTTAAAATTCACCCATGGTTTGCTCTCCTTCCACTTGTTCCAAACTTTTAATTTTCTTATTATTTAGAAAACAAAAGAAAGTAATTTGAAGAATGTGTAAAACTGGTAGTCATTCACTTATCCCATAGTATTTTCCCTACTACACTGTAAAAAATGCTGGGTTCCACATAATTCCTACATCTTGTCACAACACAAATCAATTAAGTTAACGCAATTGTTTTGACAATTCCGGCTCTGAGTACTTTTAAACATCTTCTGTATAATGTCTTAAAGGATACTTTTTGGAAATTGTAATAGTTTTTTATGATCTGGCCTTTTTGTTTTTATTAACGGTGGTTTTGTAATTTTGTGGTATTGTTGTCAGTGATTTTTGTGAGAAACTTTATGTGCTGCCTGCCATCTTGACTAGGTCTCACTGGAAAAAGAGACAGTATGGTCTCAATGTGATCTCCTGCCTAAATAAAGGAAATAATAAAAATAATAATAATAAAAAAATAAAATAAAAAAATAAATAATAATAATAATAATAATAATAATAATAATAATAATAATATTAATAATTGATTAAACATTTTTTTTAAATCATTATCCCAAAATAAAAATAAGAACTGTCTTGTTTCAATTAATTTTAAATAAGTTGTTCGAACAAACAGCAAAAGTCATTTTTTGTGTATGAAGGTCTGTGTTTTCCAGCATTCTTCAAAATATCTTCTTTTGTGTTGAAAAGAAGAATCTCATCAACATAAATTTACTGTATCCCATTAACTCTGCAGTTGAATTCTTTTAGACTTGTATTTATATATTTTGGCTGGGCTAATGACATTAACAAAAACCAAGTAATTAGAGATTTATTTCTTTATTACACATATGCTGTAACTGGTTTATAATTTTAACCACAAGGCTTAAAACACCCTAGACTTGTGCTAAATGGCTTATGACAGTTCTCACCCGAAACATTTTTTTCGATTTTAGTGTTTGTAAATCCACTCCTCAAATGTTTTTTGGAACCATTTAAAGGGATAGTTCCTCCAAAAGTGAAATGCCTTAAAACCCCTTAGGTGTAAATGTGCTAAATGGCTCGATCTTATATGACAGTTTCAATCTCACCCGAAACATGACTTTTTGAGATCCTCAGTCTATTTATTGTTGAATACACTCCTCAAAAAAAAGAACAGCATGGAAATAGAAACAAAAAATGTAACGCAAAAGGAATGTAAAACCCCAGTCAGTTTTGAAGAAAAGCACAAAATTGTTTATCCTCGACTTGCTCTACAGGAGAGACAACAATGTGTCTTTTTTTGATCACATGCCTGAAGAGGAGTATCTCTCCCCCTCATCCCCTTTGAAAACCAACACCAAAACTGCAAACGGTTGGAAACAGTTTATGAACATTTCAACAATCAAATCCCTCCTTTTACATCAAAAAGGAGCCCAAATCATTTCTGATCTCTATCCAAGTTCAAAGGCAAACTTAAAGTGATACTTCAAAGAAGCGTGTAATCAAAGACGCACAGCTGTTAAAACAATCTTTTGTTAGTTCATTGTCTTCAAACCAGACTCTTCACGAATCCATAAACGAAGGGAAACGGAATCAAATAAGTAACGCTCCATCTCTGTTAAGTGGGACGCTTTGGTGTCTGGCTGAACAATATTTCTTAGGAGAGATTTATGTCTATTTACAGCAGCGTGAAATAATACAATAAACAAAGTGCAGACTTGCAGTTCGGCACAAATTAAGAGGTTCAAGCTGAGCCTTTTTGACAGATAAAGCTCTCTGCGAGGGGGGCTGCGCTTTCCTACGTGTACCAGCCTGCAATATGAACCCATCGGAGATATGATCAGATTCATTTTGACAGGTAAAGCCCAGTGTTCTGCAGATAATTCCCCTGCACACAAGTCATAGAATATTTGTATGCTTTATTCGATGAGGGATGACGTTTTGCTCCCGTCCTTTTCCCTTTAACAATACCCCTGTATATTTAGTCATTGGGCTTTCTTCAAAAGAGCACGGCGAGACGTCGCTATCGTCTTATAAAAACGGACTATGGAGGAATTTTAATGCTGTCTGAGGGGGGAAAATGAGCGAACAGAAAGGAAATCGACTTAATTTTTTTTAATACACTTTAACACCTTGCTTTAATCCGGCGCTAATGTCCATTGTCAAGGGTTATGGAAGGAGATATCGCAAGCAGCTGTCAATCAAAAGCTTGGTCAAATTAAAGCACAGTTCCATTAAGTTACCGATGGAACCTGGAGGTCCGCTGTGAATCAGTCATATCCCAGCCACTGTTATGCTTATTACAGCCAAACATTAGACTGACCTTATTAAGGCTCTTGTATTTAGATAATACAGTCAGTGTGGCCTATGGCCGTACGCATTTAGATGTGCGCTTTATCTTTGTAATTTAAGCTGAAATGTCCTGTGTTTCAACTTTGAAATTTTGTTTAGCTGTCTCTGTGGACGGGAGGGATTTATGCATAATAGATACGGTGGCAAAATACTGAACATTACTAACCTGAGTTAGGAGAGTCGTCACACAGGAATGGCCCAAGTGCCATGCAAGGGAGAAAAAGAAAGAGAAAGAGTTAGTGGAGACATTATAAAGTACTGCTAAAACACAAAATACAGTCTAATCATATCACAGTCTCTTTGTTTTTTCATACATGTTGCTGCAAGAATCTCACCACAAAGTTACATGCAAAACATCTGCCATGTGGGAAGCCAGAAGATAAGGTGGTTTTTTGGAGTCATGAGAAATAATATTTCAATAGAGCAAAGTGACAAATGCTCAAATAAGCATAACAAAATTAGATAAATGATATTTTTTAACTTGATCATAATTATTCTGTAAAGATACTGCCGCAAAAGATTTCCAAATAAATGTTGTTTCTTCAAACTTTCTATTAATCGAAAGATCCTGATAAAATTCACAGCTTTCTTAAAACATGATGCAGCTCAACTGTTTTCAGCACTGATAATAATGAAAAAACTTAAACACCATGGGCTCTATTTTCACGATCTAGACGCAAAGTCTAAAGCACATGTCGCAAAAGCATTAAGAGCATGTCCGAATCCACTTTTGCTGTTTTAGGGATGGAAAAATGTGGTTTGTGCCACGGCACTTGGTCTAACAGGGGTTGTGCATATTCTCATAATGAGTTATGGGTGTGTATTGAGCATAACGTGCATAAAATCAATCAGAGTCATTTCCTTTAAGAGTCAGTTGTGTCACGCCGTGGTACATTTGCTATTTACATGGCAGACTTTGTAAGTGGAAAAACTGAACGCTTCACTGTTGTACAATGTACGCACTCCAGTGAAGTCATCCATCAGTCTATATATATTTAATTACATTTGTTAAGCGCAAAGATATGTTTCAAATCTATTTCTAAATTCAGTTCTAATTTCCAGCAAACTAATAAATGAACAATAATAACGAAGTGTGGTCAAAAAACTGAGTTATATACAAACACACGTCCTATTCTTATGGCCCATATAGTGAAGCATACATGTCCAAAACCTGACAGGTGGACAAATCTAAGCTTGTTTTTATTCAAGCAAATATAAATATGCATTTAATAAACAATACTATTAAAATTAACAACATTATAAAGAAGCAAATTGTCATGAATAAACTGAAAAAAAGCCCCCTGAGATGACGGCAGCATGGAGGCAGTGGTTTTTATATTTATGTAGAAAATTATATTTTTTGTAATATTCAATCATTTTTTTTTCTTTTTTTTCCAAGATATTTGCATATTGGTGTACATCCTGTGTGTATTAAGCAATGTGTACATGTTTAAGACGCACAACTAACATGCTCTGCGCTGGACTTAAGACCTTCATTTAGCTGGTCAATTGCACAGTCTATTTTAGTTCCTCAAAATAGCAACATGCCAACAATGCACCTTAACCCACCTCCTTTCTAGACCATAACACCCATTAGTTTACAATGCAGCACAAATGGATTTGCCATTTCAACAACGTGGCAAAAAACGGGAAAACTGGGGTTAAAAAATAGCAACATATCGCGCCAAACACATCTTGCGTCTTTGCACCGGGTTTATGATATGGCCTCGTATGTCTGAAGAGATTTCTGTAGGAAATCAAGCATTTAAAAAATGTTACCAGCCCAAACAGTAACTTAACTGAGCATCTACGATTCAGAAATTATCTAAAAAATCTGTATAATGTGTCATGTTTTGAACATCCAAGCAAAGACTAGAAGATCATGTTGGCACACTTTGTTAGGAGCTATTAGCGCTTTCAACTATTGTGTAACATGTTGATGATGGCACTAGACTGTGAATGTAGTCATTCACATTGGAATGCCAAACATTTTTAATAGCTGAACATTTATACAAACAGCTCTATTATCAATAATGATGTAATGCATACTTTAGCTTAAATTCAACACTCAAAATCTCCAAGATTACTTCATAAATACACAGTTTTGTTGTATTATTGGTATCTTGATCCAAAGAAAGAAAAGTGTGTGTCTTTAACTTCTGAATCAATTATCTGCAATAATGCTGAACTGAATAACACTACTGTATATAACTAGCAATGCTGTAGCAAACATGCATATGGTCTAAACTCAATTCTCAATTTTCCATACAAACTGAAAAAAAATTCTACACATTCAACAGTTTTTCTCATTCAATGTCCCATTTTGCTCCAGAATTTATCACAACTCGGTAGTAAATGCTTGCATCAACCAGACCAACAGATGGAAAGTAATTCCAAGTGTCTTTTAATAACCGTCTATTCCACATTTCTCCCTTAATACGTCAGTATCCCTTAACGTTCGGGAGCCATAAATTAAGTCCTAGTTAAGTGCGTGCCATTAAGCTGTTAAATTATTTCGCAGCAGTGCACCTTGACTGTGAATTTCACGTCGAAGCCTGTCAGCAGCACATAACGTGGCAGATGAGCAAAGTAACTTCATATAGAATCCAGCATGACACTGGCCTAAGGATACATTGCTCTTCATCATGTTAGGATGTGACCACCGCGTAACATCAGAGAGATGGAGCTTTAAGGGACAAGCTGTTCCACCTGTTAAAACAAAGTGCCTGACACATTCTCACTGATACGGAGTATATATTTTTGGAAGTAAGATATTGAGAAACATGACACAAGCGTTTCACCCTTTCCCAAACTCTAAAGGTATTCCTGTGTGTGTGTGTGTGCGCAAGTACGTGAACATACGCTTGTTTGCTAGCGTCTCTTTCTGGCTAGCTCCATCTGGAAGATTCAAGCACTCGGCGACTGTCACACAATAGGGAGACCAAAGCCTGCTGAAGGATAACAAATGACTTCATGGCAAAACAGCTATTGAAATTCTTTCAGTATGTGGCATTAAAAACAACTGAACAAATAGAGATAAGGAGGTTAGTAGGATTTGAAATGAGATTTTTCTCTCTCTCTCTCTTTCTCTCTTCCCCAGCCCTCTGTTAAAGAGCTAAACAAAACAAATGGAGCTTATTACTGCAGATTACCTTACACTGGACAGATTCACGGTGTGGGGCCAACTGTAAACAATGTCTTTCTCTCCGCTTACAAAGTATGTGCCATTTATAACACTGAGCAATCATAGCCACTGCGTGGATAGATAAAAGAAAATGTATGCGGGGCCTGCCATTTGAAAACACAATCACTTAAGACTGTTACCCCGTGTGTTACCATAGCAAACACTGATAAACTAATTATTCCCTGCTATACGGCTTATATTATTGCTGTTTAAATAGTGCCTGGGGGATTGGGAGGGATTTCGGCATGTAGGCAAGCGGTGGAAGGGATTTCGCATCAGCACAAGGTCACAAATTAAAGGCATAGTTCGCTCAGAAATTAACACTGACATCATTTGCTCACCCTGACTCATTTTTATAACAGTATAACTGACTTTCTAAAGTGGAGGACAACATGTGTGAGGTGTTTGTTCTTACAATTGACTTCCATTGTATTGTTGTCTATTGTAAATAGTTCTTCACCATTCCTCAGTATTTACCTTATTCTTTGCATACGAGCGGGTGCAGCCATTTGAATCTTTTTAGCTCGAGACTTCCGGTCTCATTCACTTCGATTAATTTTTAGACGTTAAATACAGCTCATTATGCTGCTTGATGTTGCAAACTGATATTTTCTTATTATATCACTCTGCTTTGTCTGTATAATCATGCAAGCACTTGTTTGTAGATCAAGTAGTTTGACAGTTTTCTCCCGTTTATTATTCCTAGTCATTTCTCTCATAAGCAACTGAATCGAAAGTTCTAAAACACTAAATCACAAACGAGTGCACCTCCGCATTGAATACTTTGGGTTGAACATTAAATAAAATGTTCTGTTATCCATCCAGGATGTGTTCGGACTTAGTACGATTGGTTCATTTGTTTAAAAAACAACTTTGATTTGTCAGTTCGGTTCAGGTGTGAATGCTGCCATCCAAATCTTCAAGTGGACTGATACTACTAAAATGTGATTCTAAATGAACCCTTGTTTGGTCTTAGAATTCTGCATATTCAATTTGTCCTACAGATCAAAAATTACCTCCTTTCACTCTAAATAAAGCAGCCAAACTACATTTCAATGCTCAAATCTATTTTGTACAAAGAAACAATCTCATCTTCATCATGTCTAGGTTTTCCCTCATCAGTCTACAGTATGTTATCAATATCAGGTTCGCTTTTGTTGCTTTTTATTACTCATCTTTTTATTACTCATTTTTGTTTCAAGAATAAGGTCCAAGATTTAGAATAAAAGTAACCTGTAAAATGTTTTCTCTGTTTAAAAACAATGCAATAGTGAAAGATGACTTCTCTTATGTCAGATTGCAATATGAAAAACTGATTAGCTGATGTCACACCGAAGCAATAGCCAACAGGGCATTCTGCTTGGTCTTAAAGCCTTTTCAATGGGTTATCTTCACTATTTATGATGGCATAGCAGTCAAAATAGCATAAATGAGCTGTATGGGTCAAATTCTGGACCTTAGTCAGTGAGTGGTGGGTCTCCCTATAACTTCCATAGTATAATTTTTTTTCTGCTATAGATGTCAGTGACTACCAGTTTCCAGTTACTTCAAGGGTGAGCATCATATTTATTCTTGGTTGAATATCTTTTAATCTATGAAACAAGAAAACAAAATGTGGGATTGTCAATGGAGAGTTGTTTTAGACCTCATTGACACCTCAACATTAATTTTCCTTTGGCTTAGTGCCTGATTTATCAGGGATCTCAACAGCAAGATGAACCACCGACTTCTTTAGCATTTTGTTTTACACAGCGGATGCCCTTCTAGTGGCTCCTTAACATTGTTCAGAATATGTTCCTCAGACCACTGGAACAACCCAAGTGGCAGCAGATGATTTTTGGGTGAGCTAAATCCTATAACAAACTGCAACAGTCAATATGGAAAGCTAATGAACTGCTCTAACGGGCTACACGCACATCAACGTTTCAGCTACGTTCTGGTGCAAAAGTGAACGGCTCTGTGGTCGTTAATCACACCGCAGGACGTTCCTGTGCCCCACACCTCTCCTGATTCAATACGAAACTTTCTGGCAACTTCCAGCAGTCTGCAGCAGTAGCAGTCGGGGGAAGATAAATAGCGTCAGACATATATTCTGTTCATTTGCCACTCTCTTTGCTGTCAACAGCCCGCAAAAGCTCTCTCATGCAATCGGATTTATGATTTATACGCGGCGCCGAGGTGCAACAGGCTCCGAGCACGGGTAAAGCGGCGGTCTCTAGATTTATCATCAGCCCAGTCCATCTAACAATCGGGCGTTAAACAGAACAAAAACCCATTCCAAATAAATTCCCACTGTATTTGTGTGCCGATTTGATTTACCGGCCTTTGGGGAGGCACCATTTGGTAGCGGTGAGAGCGTTGAGAGGTAGGTGGTGCTGGAGAGAGAAAAGGGGGAAGGATGAAGGGGGGGGGGGGGGGGGGGGGGGGGGCTGCATGTGCCAGAAGTGTTTATTGTGTCAGGTTGATTTATTGAGTGAGCTTCATTTCACTGAATGTTCTCAGATATTTATTTCCCTAAAGGCCCTACAAAGATATGAACAAGCCCGCATCCACATATGTCATCATTGCCCATTTTACAGAGTCAGGAGATTTCTTTCCGAAAAAGGGGGGGGAAGCACCAGGGCACCTTTCCATCTGTGTCTCACCGACGATGCTTTTTTAAAAAGAGAGTCCTTAAACAATACAAATGCATTCCTAAAAAGTCATCCTTTCCACAAGGGCATTCGAATGCCACTGCAACCTCACGGGTCAACATACCAACAAAAAGGAATAGAAATTCCACAACAGCCACATTGAGAAAACAAAATGGCACTTCAATCCAGGAGAAGGTATCAAACAAAGATCCCGTTTTGAGAGCTGAGAGAAAGAGGGCAATGGGAAACAGTAGGAAAGTAAAGCAGATGGCGTTGGCCTTTGATTTTCCAGATGGCTGTCCTGACTGGTGAGCTCAGTGACATCGAGTCGTCTCATTGACATGCTGCCTCTGCCTCCCCATCCGCAGGTTTCTCTCTCTCTCTTCGACGCTCTGCCCGGGCACCACTCGCCAACCTGGCCACTCCGGCTTCAGCCTGTTTATCCCATATCGGTAACGAGACGCAATTGTACATGGCATCTTTTATTTAAAGAAGCAAAAGCAATTACTATTGCGAGGCCCGACTGCAGCCATCACTAATTAGGAGACTTAATATAATGTTAATATTAGAGGTAAAAACACCCGGTGCATAACGAAATACACTATTTGCTGTTTTGCATTGGAATAATTAACACTGACTGCTAGTCATTTTTTTTTTACGACTGTATACATTTAGACGTCTGTGTTTATTAGCAAGCAAATAAGTCCTTGGCTGCTGACACAGACAAATGGTCCGTCAATCTGCGGCCTGCGATTAGCTTCCAAAGAAAAAAAAAATTCATGAAATATGATCCTTCGCCCTTATCTGTAAATAAATCTCCATTTTAGCGCACAAGAATTGGAATATTAAACAGTCACAGGCTAATTTAAATTGGACCAGCGAGGAGAATTAAATGCGGGGTGCCTATTCCGTGACCTCGCAAGTACCTCATATTTTTTTAGGGTCATATCATCATTACCATAGTGCAAGCTCAGAAACGACAACTCAAAATTCCCTAATTACTGTGTGTTTACTGGGGGCCACAGGCCTGCACGCAGTTAATGAAACATCACAGTGCAAGCTTCTGGGGCCCAGGGGAGACGGGCCCTCCATTGTAACACTCGCCGCTCTGCTTTTCCACTCTGTACGCAATTAATTGATCCAGAAGCCATATTTTATGAGGCATTCGAGGACAATCTGGAAGCGCATCAGAATGTCCTCAGCAAAACAGGGTTTTCTTCTTTAATCCAACAAACAAAGCAATCTGAGCAAAATAAAAAACAGAGTGAAGTGGCCATAAGGTGTTTAAAGCTAATGACTGTGTACTGTGATAAAACACAAGCACACCACCTGATTTCTCCTAATTGGGCTAAATGCATTTAAACAAACCAATAAAGCAGCTAGATTAGCATAAATGGGTTGCATACTGTAGAAAAGCATTACTGTAGATCTCATTCACTAGCCATTTATGAACGTATTTTTACACAATTACACATAGTATATATGTGTAATTGTGACATTTTACTGATTCCACCATTTCGTTCAGAATAAAATCAAAAGTGGCATTGGAAATGTTACAATGCAATGAAAGGTTTAAAAGTTGTTATTTTGAAACACCAATGCTGAAAATTCAGCTTTGAATCACATATATGTATAAACTTTTAATTAAATTAAACACTTTAATGTGTTAATATGTTAGAAATATACATACTGCAGTACTGTAGTTATATATATACATTAATATACAATCCAAAGTTTTCATAAAATTGTACAGTGGAAGTTTTACATGAAACTTTTATATACACACAAATGCACAACTTAGCAATTATTAGTGACATTTAGTTGCATTGTAACTTGAAGACATGTATTACAGGAACTAAAGTGCTTATCGCTTACAAAATCACTAGCACGCTGTGTTTACACATTGACTAACCCATGAGCCGAATGGCATACCGCATCCGCTTCTGGCCCGGCTGTTACCCTCACAGAGCAAGCTGCCGAAAGTGATTCCCAATTGTTGTGATGTCATGTCTGAGAGCAGGGCAGACTATTGATACTATAAAAAAGCATGTTGCAAGGGCTAGCATGTGGCAGATTGCTTTGTCCAAGCCCGTTTTAGATCAGTATAAGTACAGACAGGGGCCACGGTCTCTGCACTGGGGACTGGAATGAGAAATAAGCATTTTCGGCTGCATTCAGCAGGACACAGAAACGATTCGCTGTAGGGGAAATGTTATGAATGGAATCCACTAGCAGATAGTAGGTTATAAATGGGGCTAATGTTGAATCTGAAATCTTTTTATGTTAGTTAAACAGCCAAACTATCGCAAATTGATTCTGACTCAGGTTTGAAGGAACAGTTTATCCAAAAATGACAATTCTGTCAGCATTTACTTACCATCCACTTGTTTCATAAAAGTTTTATTCTTCTTTCAAGAGTTCACACCTACAGATAATCCAGGGGATCGGCAGGGTCTTAAAAGGTCCTAACTTTCAAAATCTAAATTTTAGGCCTAAAAAGGTCTTAAATTCACTGAAATATTGTATTATAGGTCTTTAATAATTTCAAACTGCTCTTAATTTTTCCTATGTCCATGTGAACTATCAAATCGGGCCAACACCCATCCAATTACTATCATTCCATCTCAATACAAATTAACAAAAGTTTATTTATTAAATCTTATTTATTAACTCATATTTATTAACTCTATCTACCATCTCTATTAATATTTCTATCATAAACATTTGGTTTAATTATCTTCCCTAACATTTGTTTGTAATGATTTCTTAATGGTTTAACTGGGCCATTTGAAAAAATCCTTAGTGCTTAGCCTTGTGTAAGTCTGAAATTCCATTCATAATGGTCTTAAAAAGGTCTTAAAAAGTCTTAAATTTGACTTGATGAAACTTGTAGAAACTCTGATATATTTGACTTAATAAAGAATAAGCACATTTGACGTGCTGTCCAGAAAGAGAGCTCTGAGATTGGTTTCAGAGAAGAGATCTTGAGAGATAATGAATGTAGGATAAGCTTGATATTTATGTATGATTTGATTGTATGCTGATTGGATAATAGAGTGATTGTAAACGACGTATTAGGCTGATGTAGAAACATCTACGCATGCTCCTCCCGGAGTTTGTTTATAAAACATCACATGGAAGATATTCTGAAAAATGTTGGAAACTGTCATCGACTTGACCATATACAGTTGAAGTCATTCATTTTCCAAATTATGACTTTTTCACAGTATTTCCTATAACATTTTTTCTTCTGGAGAAAGTCTTATTTGTTTAATTTAGGCCAGAATAAAAGCAGTTTTTAATTTTTTAAAACCATTTTCAATTTTATTCACCCCCTTAAGCATTTTTTTTTAATTGTCTACAGAACAAACCACCATTATACATTGACTTGCCCAAATACCCTAACTTGCCTATTTAACCCAGTTACGCATTAAAATTTTACTTTAAGCTGAATACTAGTATCTTTAAAAAGTATCTAGTAAAATATCATGTACTGTCATCATGGCAAAAATTATTTATTTATTTATTAATATTTATTAAAAATATTATGTTTAGAAATAATTAATAATCCTGCTCTTTATTATGTTTTCCACCTACTGTATGAATTTTAGTAACTAACAGCTTTCAACATTATTCAAAATATCATCCTTTGTTTTCAATAAAAATACTGTCAAAATGGTTGGACCAACTTGATGGTGAAAATACAATTTTTGGGGATGAATCATCTATTTAAATCCACAACAACAACATAGAACAGATAAACCATTTATGATCGCTGAAATATGACATTATTTGCTAGTTAAGATAATAAATTGCATGTCACTATTCCAGGCATCTTAACCACAACGGTTAGCTAAGCTACCTGGGCAGCAGGGTTGTTATCTGCAAATGTCAAGCTTCCAGAGAACAACATGGGATGTGTGTTGACATCGCATCTAGTGAAGAGGAACTCGACATGGGAGTGCCGTTGTGTTTCAGCCATAAATAACTGGAGGTTGAGATACAGCATCTATATTAGAGCAGTTAAGCTAGCGAGGCGTCACGTGGACGAGCTTTGGTGTGCACAGCATGAAGATATTAGAACAGGTGCAGAACGCCAACATGTATAAATCTGATGACAACCATCATTACTGACTGGCTACTTATTGTGAAATCGCCTTCAACCTCTCACGCGGGAGAGGTGCAGGTGGCTTAAAAGGAGCGCTCAGACATTTTTTATTTGCTTAAAATTTATTACATAAAACACACTGTCTAAAAACTCGTAGATACACGAGATGGTCTAAATTTATTTGTGAGCTCATCGAGCAGATAAGATGACATGACAAACCAATGCCAGAATACAGTATTTGGATCACATGTATAATTAAACACAAGTGACTACAAGTCACATCGGTATAAGTCGTTAGGGGTGTCAAAATTAATTGTTTTTTCGATTCACCGTGATGCAGACTCAAACAATTAGGTTTTGGTTCAGTAATAATCATAACCGGTTATTATGTACTGACGTCATTTATTACATATGTGTCATATGATTTAATTTTTACATTGACCTGATGACCATGTACAGTTGATATCTAAATTATTAAACCCATTTTGAATTTTTTTTTAAATATTTCCCAAATTATGTTTAACAGAGCAAGGAAATTTTCACAGTATAGCTGATAATATTTTTTCTTCTGGAGAAAGTCTTATTTTTTATTTCGGCTAGAATAAAAGTAGTTTTAATTTTTTTTTAAATCATTTTAAGGTCAAAATTATTAGCCCCTTTAAGCTATATTTTTTTCGATAGTCTACAGAACAAAGCATTGTTATACAATAACTTGCCTAATTACCCTAACCTGCCTAGTTAACCTAATTAACCTAGTTAAGCTTTTAAACGTCACTTTAAGCGGTATAGAAGTGTCTTGAAAAATATCTAGTCAAATATTATTTACTGTCATCATAACAAAGATAAAATAAATCAGTTATTATTAAAACTATTATGTTTAGAAATGTGATTTGAAAATCATCTCTCCGTTAAACAGAAATTGGGGGAAAAAATAAACAGGGGGGCTAAAAATTCTGACTGTATGATCTGCATAAATGTTATTATTTTAGAAAATGTCTGTACACTTCTGCTATGTGGGCATTGCATCGACTCTTACTTGTGATATTGAATTAATTTTAGCTAATGTGTTGAAATATGCATTGTGAAATGTGATATACCTGTACATATAAAGGTAAACTGAATTAGTTACACATGGTCGACAACAAATACTACTAAAATACTAGTTACTTTTTAATAACTAAAAACTACTACTTTGCATTATGCTACCACTGGGTGTCAGTACAATATGATCACCTGTCACGGTCAGTTTACTTTTTCCATCTCACTTGATAGCACTTGAAATATTTGTTCTTAATTATTGACCTTTTTTTAATTACGTTTTGGATGAATCTGGTGTTAAGGAATGCAGTCTCTTTGAGATCGTCAATTGTAGCCAGCAGAAACAAAGCAATAAGAGTCAGGCTTGATCTTGGTTCGAGCGACGAGAGGCTGTTTTCTCCACTTGAGCAAAACTGATTGGAGGTGGAGGATTCACAACGCTAGGGCTGATTTCCATAAGAAGGGGAGGACGGGATCTTAATGGGGGTCAGTGACAGGGCCGGAGTCTGAATTGGCAGGGGTGCATCAATTAGTGCACGGGCAAAGCTCAGGCTAACGATAAGGTGAGTGGATGGTAGAGAGGGGTAATCTTCATTAGAAGCACATGAAAAATATTACAGGCTCACAAAGACCAGGCAAATGAGTGTGTGGCAGAGGGCATGATGGAATCATCCTCTCTCTTCACAAGCTCATTCCAGTGTGTTACTACTGTAGCTCTGTCATTAAAGGGATAATTCAACAAAAAAATGTAAACTTGTGGTTAATTTACTCACCCTTGAGCCATTTATAAAACATTAAAGATAATTTTTGGCTGAAATTTAGTTTCTTGGTGATTTATAAAATGCAAGTCAACAGTTAATGGCATTTTGAGAGTGAACAAAACCTGTATAGACAAAACAAAATAAATATCTGAGGTAGGGTTGGGTGATTAATCGTAAAGTAATCGAAATCGACATTCAGAACCTATAATCGATCTAATAGGTCAATTTTTTCAATTACTTTCCCTACCGCATGTGGAGTCACGTGACCTCGCTCTGTTTACGCTTCTGCATCGAGCGCATAATATGATCTGGCGCTAACTTAACACAGTCGCATAGCCCTTGCCGTGACTGACGCCGACCTCTCAAAAAAATATAACTACACGTCATGATGACACATAGCCCAAGCTCTGTGATTGGTCAGTTTGGTAGTGTTGACGAGTGTGGGCCATGCGGAAAGCGCAAAAAATAAAATAAATAAATAAATAAAGAATCATTCATTAATCATAATTGAGTTAAAATGTTCAATTAATCTAGATTTAGATTTTAGGCCAAATCGCCCAGCCCTATTCAGAGGTTCCTGACAATGCATTGAGAAGTTTTTGCAGCTGAAAATTATGTGAAAAATATATTGAAGCGCACTTAACTGACTGACCAAATTAGAATTTATGATCTGTTATATACAGTTGAAGTCAGAATTAGTCAGCCCCCCTTTGAAATTCTTTCTTTTTTAAATATTTCCCAAATGATGTTTAACAGAGGAAGGAAATTTTCACAGTATGTCTGATAATATTTTTCTTCAGGAGAAAGTCTTATTTATTTTATTGCGGCTAGAATAAAACTTTTAAATGTTTTAAATTTTTTTTTAAAAATCATGTTAATGTCAAAATTATTAGCCCCTTTAAGCTATATATTTTTTTCGATAGTCTACAGAACAAACCATCATTATACAATAACTTGCCTAATTACCCTAACCTGCCTAGTAAACCTAATTAACCTAGTTAAGCCTTTAAATGTTACTTTGAGCTGTATAGAAGTGTCTTGAAAAATATCTAGTAACATATTATTTACTGTCATCATGGCAAAGATAAAATAAATCAGTTTTTTTAGAAATGAGTTATTAAAACTATTATGTTTAGAAATGTGTTGAAAAAAAATATTCTCTCTGCCAAATAGAAATTGGGGAAAAAAATAAACAGGGGGGCTAATAATTCAACTGTAAATACAACCAGATCAAAACACATCCGTCTGCACTTATATGTTATGTTGCAGTGTACCATATGGTAGATAAAAGTGACATTTTGCAGCTCTTTAATTCAGTCTGCTGGCACTACAGCAACTTTTTGTGTTACAATGAAATGAATCATAATTTTTCTTTTAAAGTTCAATTCGGCAAAGTTAGTTTTAGGTTTGATATTTGCTGTTCGCTTATATTTCGTCACCTTGAAATTATAAGGTTCTATCTGCGTTCTGAATGATATTGAGATATTGAGCTTCAAAGTTTTTGCATTCTACAGCAAACAGTATGTGTGTTACATTTGTTTTTTAAATAAAAAGGCTTAAAATGTAAACAACTTATTAAAAAAACATCCCATAATGTAAATATGTTGTCATTTAATAAGAATATGTCAATAACACAATTTTGACAAAAATGTCAGATAAAACCTTATAGTTCTAAGGTGACGATTTGTTTACAGGTAATATGCAGTGAATAATGTCATAGGTATTCATTTAGTTTGGCCTGTATGTTAGTTTGGCCTGTATGTTGTATGGCATTTTATTGATATTTCTTGTTTTGTTTTACATTGTCTGCTTTTTAGTTGTGCTGTACAATTTGTTTTTACTTGTGTAAAGCACTTTGGTCAACCTTGGTTGTAGTAAAGTGCTACATAAATAAAGGTTGATTGACTGATCGTATGTACTTTTCACTCTCAAAGTGACTGAAGTCATTTACTTAGATTTTTTGAACCACTAAGGATCATAATTTCAGCTAAAAACATCCTTAATTTTCCACAAAAATAAAAATTTTAAGGATGTCCTGAGGGTGAGTAAATCAGAAGAGAATTAAATTTTTTGGGTGAACTATCCCTTTAAGCTTTAGGTCTTCCAAGGGACTTTTAATTAGCTAATGCTTTTGTTTTACACAGTAAAAACATTTCGAATCTCTTAAAATGGAAATATGATTCTGTGTGGGCTTTGGTTTAAAATAGTTGGTTAAACATTAGCATGACTCACTCAGTGGAAAATCTGAAGCTATTAATGAACATCCAGAACAATATTAACACAAGCATTTACAGAGGGGGTGTTGTATTTTTATTACCATTATTTTTGTCTATGAGGCGTTCTGGATGATTTCTCTCCAGAATTCAACACGATTAAACAATTTCTACTAAACAAGCTGTTTTTTTTTCTAGTCGAAGAAACATTATCAAACGAAACCGTCATCAGCTTGTTTTGATAGTGCTGATAAAAGAAAAGCATGCTGTTTACCGTGCGCACGGGCCTTTGATATTCAACGGCTTCGACTTAATAAGGCAAGACATTAGTGTACACGTGTAAAGTGCGTTCACAAATGTGCAAGAGGAGAGACGAGCTCAGAAGCAGAAAGGAATTTGATTACACTGGGTCCACCTATCCAAATGAACCCCATCATGTGAACATTGTGCAACCAAGCAGACATACAGCTCCAAAGACCATCCAGGCAGCTGTACAGCATTTAAGTGCATATGAGAGAAAAAAACAAAAAAAAAACAATCTGCCCTATTGAACAGTTTCTTTCCCAGAGGGCAAACAACCAAGGCACATTCTCCAGGAATTACAGTGGCCTCTTCTTTAGAGCACTGGAAAGAAAGCAACCATCATTTCCAGGAGCCCCCAAACCTGTAAACAAAACCTTTGGAGCAGATAAATTTGAAACGCCACAATGCAATTAAAGCCCAATTCGATTTGAGCATGCACAGTCCATCTGTCAATGGAAAGTGAAGCAGAGGAGATCCGTTATTAGTGAATTCCAGCTTCACAGATGCAAAACAGCAATCGAATTATTCGCCGAGATAAGTTGCTGTACACTCCCAGCTTCGCCAAGTGTGTCATCATCCCAAAAAGTTCTGCCGCAAAACTTTTCCCATTAATTATTACATCTTTGGAGATTTGATTCTTCATGCTCTGGGGAATCATTGTGATGTTCTTGGTTTAGTTGAAATATAAATGTCTCCCATAATCCTATTTGTCCACTTTAGAATGGGGAAGATAAAAATCTTTATTATCTAGGGGGAGGGTTCAAGGGACCCCAGCTCAGTGCTTTCAGCTTGAAATGCTATCATCTTCAAAGGTAGAAGAGGATGTCGATTTAAAATCAGAAATGTATCAGGGATCTCTACGCTCCTTAAAGTACAATACATCTCCGCTGATTAAAATACATCAAAGCCTCGTCATTCGTTCCTCTGAGCAATAAGGGTGGATTTTAATTGCAAAATGTTAAACCTCACAATTAAAGGCTTTGTGCTTCTTAAAGCTAGCCCAAACAGACACAGAGAGAGCAGCATACAAATGAGCCGGTGAGAGGGAGAGAGGAGAATTAAATGATAGCATTAAAAGCTGTCTGTTAAATGATAACGCTGCAGAAGACCAATCACAGCACGCACCGATTATTCTACAGTGAAATATGTCAACAGATTGCACTTTCACAAGCTATCATTTTTCTCTTAAATTAAAGCTGTCCCTTTAAAAGCGAAATGCATGCTCAAGTGGCTGAAACAGGTGCCTGTTTTTGCGAGAACACTAGTGTGCCTGCCAACGATAAGGAGCTTGACGTGATGGGATCTTGCTATAAAACAGGCAACACTTTGCCAATGCAAACAGTTACTCCATTTACAGTCTACAGCCATGAAAAAGTGCTATAAAGTTGTTACCCGATTGCTGCCATCAGATAACAGGTTCACAATGCAAAAGCTATGAGTACAAAAATCTTGTTTAGGATTTATGACAAAGCAGAACAATGAACAATGAACAAAGTTTTACACCTGCTAAATTAATGTAGTGCTATACTTATAGTGCACACACCTAGTAGAGCACTTCAAAATTCTTAGTTTTTCAGGATTTGTGATTTATAGTTACAGTATGTGTTCAAATAAAAAAAAAAATTCAGTAAATTACGGATGGTATTCAAGATACCGTGTGGCATAACTAAATTCTGGCCTACAACTTATTACTTTCATAAATGTAATTCGCTTACATATTTGTTGTATCCTTGATAAAGCAAAAAATAAAATTGCAATAAAATATTAAACTATAATGAAAGCTTGACAACTTAGTTGACAAAATTTTTTTGTCATAATTTTTGTGACGAACTAGTTTCTACTGACGAAAACTAAATAAAAAAGCGATGATGACCACAACTATAATACAAATATACTGACATTTTTGTTGACAAATAAAAATGACATCAGAATGCGATTGAGGGACGTTTTTTTAAAAATATACAATCAGAATTAATCTTGGTGTGTGATGCATGACGCACACACACACAGGCACACATATTTGAAAAGTAACTGGTCCACTGTAGACGCGGGATGCGATTACATCATCATTCATAGTCCGTCAAATTAAACTATAATGAAATAGCAACAGGGCATTACAGTTTCGCTTCACAGCAAGAAGGTCGCTTGTTCGAGCCTCGGCTCGGTCAGTTGGCATTTCTGTGTGGAGTTTGCATGTTCTCCCCATGTTCGCGTGGATTTCCTCCAGGTGCTTGGCTGTTCCCCACAGTCCAAACACGTGCGGTACAGGTAAATTGTCCATAGTGTATGTGTGTGAATGCATGAGTGTATGGGTGTTTCCCAGTGTTGGGTTGCGTCTGGAAGGGCACTCACCGCGTAAAACATATGCTGGATAAGTTGCTGGTTCATTTCGCTGTGGCGACCCCTGATTAATAAAGGGACGATAAGCCGAAAAGAAAATGAATGAATAAAATATTAAACCATAATGAAGGCTTGACAAAACTTAATTTCGTTGATGAAAAACTTGTCATAAATTTCGTGACAAACATGTTTCTATTGATGAAAACTAAATAAAAATGAAGTAATGATTACAACTATAATAAAAATATACTGACATTTTCGTTGACTAATAAATATGAGATGAGAATCTGATTGAGGGACGTTTTTTGAAAAATATCCTATCAGAATTAATCTTGGTGTGTGATGCATGACGTACACACATACACACAGACAAACATATTTGAAAAGTATCTGGTCCACTGTAGACGCTGGATGCGATTACATCATCATCCATAGTGGCATCTGTAAAATTAAACTATAATGAAATGGCAACAGCTGAGAGAAAAAGAAGATTCAGTCTTAAAATTCATTTGATCATGGCATTCATTTTCGTGAGGAGTTTCCTCGCGTGTTTCGTTTTAGCTGCGGCTACAGTTTAGCTAACTCACTAACTCATGCTAGATTCACGCGCTGTTTGCGCCATGATTGTGATGAAAACAATCATTTACAGTGTACCTTGACCACAAAACAATTTATTCAGGCCGTCATTCTGCAATCTGCTGCAACTAATCCTATTGCTGTGTTGTTAATAATAACCCAAGGGGTCGCAATCCAATGAAAATTTTTTTTTTGATTTTTTGAAAAAAAAAAAGGCAGATTTTTTTATTTGCATGTTTTTTAAGCAACTTTTAAATACTATTTCTATCTTCTGTAGGTTATGGATAAAACATGGTAATTTTATGGTAACGATCATCATGATAACAGCCATTTACAGTATACCTCTATCACAAAACCATTTATTCAGGGCGTCATTCAGCGGTGTGATTATTTCTTACGTATGTAAGGATGTAATGATACTGTAGTGCTATAATCTCCGCTTATCAGGGAATAGCATACAACATACAAGATAACGAAACTGCCTTGTAGTGAAGCGCACTTTTATTTTTACATACATCTTCGCTTTAGAATTAGAAATCTCGAGTAGATTTAGTCTATTAAAAACTTAGGAAATTTAGTCTAGACTGAAACTAAAATGATTCAGAAGACTAAATATTTCCCAGTGTTGGGTTGCAGCTGGAAGGGCATCCGTTGCGTAAAACATATGCTAAATAAGTTGGCGGTTTATTCTGTTGTGGCAACCCCAAATTAATAAGGGAACTAAGCCGAAAAAAGAAAAGGAATGAATGAATGAATGCCTAAGACTAAAACTAAATCAAAATTTGTTGTCAAAATTACCACTGCAAAACATGTGCCTATCTATCGAAATCCCTACAAACGCATTATGTAGCATTAATTAAAAGCCTGTGATAGACACGGCATGCTTCTAACAGACCTATCAACAATGAAATTAGGATTTGCTGGCAAAAGAGCATTCCAGGGTCCCTCGGAGGGACTAATGAAAAACACTTTCATGGCTAACCCATCAAAAAGCCAGGCTGGGCAGCACAGAGAATCAGCAGCAGGATGTCATGTGAGGGTCTGGAACGTGCGACCTCTCATTTCATCCTTTAATAAAGTCGCACCCAGGTGGCCTTGATGCCTTACAGTTGCCTGGGGCTGCCGAGTGCTAAACAGGAGCTCAGCACAACGTCATTACCCTCCATCTCTCTCGTCCCTGTTTTTCGGCATCAAAAATGCATGTTTATTTTCCGTTCCATGTCACAAGTTGAAAGTCTGTTATCGAGATCAAAATGCTCCTTAATCTCAGTTGGTGAAACTCGTTTCATTGCCTCACTGATTGACTTGCAGAGCACTCTAACGGCAGTTGTGAAATGATGAGGTGAGGAAATAACTTAACTAGGACCAAGACTGTGTGATTGGTTTGTGGTTAAAGCTCTGGGGAAGTCTATGGTAAGATGACTTGGTTAGAATGTTGCAACGCTTGCTGCTTTAACATGAACACAAACACAATATCAAAATCAACATAAAAATAAATTAATTAATTTAAAAAATGGCCCTAGTGCTACAATGCTACATTCCTGCAGCTGACAGACTGCAGCAAAACTAGCCTAGAGGTGGTCATTTTTCAACTTGCTACGCTAATTCAAACAAAAACACAGAGAGAGGCCTGGGACTTCATTGTGCAAATGATCTGCGTGTAATACTTTCATAACTTCCTGTGTGAAAAGAGCCCGTTGGCCAAGCAGCCAGAAATAAAAAAAGAAACATTCAGGTTATCAGAATTTCTGTAGGCCATTTTGTTAATTAGCATTCACAATTTGCGTTCAGATAACGTCAGGATTGAAGAATTTAGTCTTGGAAGGACAACCAAAAGTTAAATAAAGTTCTCCTCGGGGTGCTGCGCTGTTCCAATAGACCGAATAAACGCTCGTATTGACAGATGAAAAGATACCTGTCTGGTTTACGGCTCATTCTGACAGCAACTTAACACCAGCGTGCACCCACACATCTGTCAAATCAAGGCTTTATGCTGTAATTGCAGAAGAAGGAACTTGCATTGTTCAAACAGTCCTAACAGACGGCAAATTGCGTTTATTCCGCAATGTGGATGCAGCTTTAACCGTTTCCTGCCTTTGATTTATGCGTCCAGGCCTTTCATAAGTTTCGAATTTATCAAGGCACGCTTTCATTCGCAAAACAAGCAAGAACGTTTTCTCAAACACAGCCCTACTAATTAGAATTATTGTAACTCTGACAAACCCTGGACGGAGACGACACTTAACTGGCTTGTCAGAGCCAAGACTCTGGGCTGAATACAGATTCTCCACCTGTCCGCCTTTTCGTATTGTTCAAACTTTTCCACCATACACCTATTTCCCCAGTGGGAAGCAGGTGGTGTGTGGAGGTGTTTACGGAGAGAGTCTAACTGACAGCTGGCGGGAGGAGACTCAAACAGCTGCAGACGAGTGGAAAAAAAAAAGCAGGAGAGAGAGAGAGAGAGAGAAGGCAAACAGCTCTAATACCCTCAGGGTTGTCAACTCCAATCCCCCAACCCACAATGCTTTTAACCAAGCAAACAGAGGAAAAACTGTTGCCGTCTCAAGACATCAGAGTCTTCCACCAAACTCCCTGATCTTGGAGCGATTTCGCAGGCTTGAAATGGGTCAGCCAGGGGAGTTCAGAGGAGAAAGACGGAAATTAAACCACCTTAGCATCTTTAGTGTTCTGTTATTGTTACGTTTAAAGAGAAATATTGCATTTACAGTATGGTGGATGGGAAACAAATTTGTGTTCATTTGTCATTTTAACTGGGAGGGGAGGCATCAAAACACACCAGTTCAACTTCTACAGCGCTCCATTTGGTTCTGCCAAGGATATTTGGAGATCTTTTCCAAATTTCCTGAGGCTGAAGGGAAGGAGGTGGCGGTTGAGGCAGGTGGGTGAGAGTTGCGTGAAAAGCGATTCCATGCAGATAAATCACTCGCACAGATCAAAAGACAAATCAGCGGCAAAAAGACAAAAGATGGTGAGGAGCCGAGAACAATGGAAAATGTTGGATGTGGGGATCATAGCAGAGGACCGCAGGGATCCAGTTGTAAAGGAAACATGCTGCTTTCTTGAGCGGAGTGTGGCTATTCAGGTGATCCTTGACTAGTTAACTGAGAGCTTCTGATCACATGCACCGGCAGTGTTGTGGTTAACATCAGGGATGTGCAAAAATCAGAATTGGTGAATTGGCTACCTCTCATTATATGGGTCTGAATTTGAATAGAGAGCTGAACTTGAACTGGAATGACATGATGAACTGCAATGCCACTGAGGCAATGGAATCTGGGAAATGTGGTCATTATATACTAAACTCAAATGTCTGTAAATTGCACCTGAGCTTCACATGTGCAATCACATGTTAATATTACATGTGGTATTATTTAGGACAGGGGTTCCCAAACTTTTGAGCCGGTGACCCTCCAAAACAACAATTCCAGTGGCTCGCGACATCCACAATGCTCGAAGGTGGTTATAAACATACAAACATTGCACACAACGACTCACACACATCAATATGAACTATATAAACACAAGCATATTGATGACACAAAAAAGTTTTACAGTCGAACGACCATATCTTTTTTATACACTGTAAAACCCAAAAAGTCAAGGTAACTGCAACAAACCATTTAAGTTCAAAAACTAATCCTAATGAGTTCTGTGAACTTAATCCATTTGAGTAAATGAATCAATTTAAACACAGTAAAACCCGATAAACGAAGAGAACTCAAACCAGCTGAGTACTGTAAAACCCAGTAAGTTAAGGCAACTCAAACCGTTTGGGGAAACGATTGCTACAAACCATTTGATTTTAAAAACTAATCTATATGAGTACCGTGAACTTACTTCATTTAAGTTGAAGTAATGAGGTATTTAACTCATTACCTTCAACACTGAGTTCAAAACTCTTTTCAAATGAGCAAAATTAACTTTCAGTAAATATTTAGTTAACTACACTCATTTCATTTGATAAAGTTGACTGTTGGGATTTACAGTGTAGTCATTATTCTTTCAATTTAATATTAACCTCACTTAATGAGGCAGGTGGGCACAATGTTTACAGCACAAGACTATTCTTTGTTTAAGTTTGGAGATCTCCACTTGGAAATCATCTTCTATGTTCAGTTGTGGCCTTTATTTTTAATGTAGGAGTGCCGCAAATGTGTTAAAGGTGAACATTGTGCCGTGAAGTCAATCTGCTGCAACTAATCCTATTGTGGTGTTGTTAATAATAACCCAAGGGGTCGCAATCCAATGAAACAAAAATTGAAAGGCTGATGATTGTTTATTTGTATGTTGTTTTCTTAATGTAACTATTAAATATTATTTTATCTTCAGTAGGTTATGGATAAAATATGGTAATTTTAATAGTTTAATAACATTTATTACATTTTTGGAAATCACCCCCTCATTGTCTCGCAATTTGAGTATTAGTAGACCGTCTGCTTAATATTTGCGGATACTGCTCCTTCAACAGACATTTAACTGACAACAAGAAACTTTGCAAGAACATGTCAACTTACACTAACCCCAACCTAACAGTCTACTTATAATCCAATGAGAATTAGTTAGCATGTAGATGCAATGTAACTTTATTCAACAAACGGACCATCAAAATAAAGTGTGACCCATTATTTGGAATCTTTTCATGTAAAACATGAAATATTCCATCTGCATATTTTACATCTTTCTTGTGTATTTCACATGTTTTGTGTCCCACATAGTTTCAAATCAACATTTAAGGTTTTTTTGTTTTTATGCTGATCTTTAGCGCTACTGCATTTAACTCACCTTGAAAAAGCAGACGAGTTGTGAGAAATCAAGATAAAATGCATACATAATACAATCCATGCACTTATAGTACTTCTCTAAGACTACCTGTTGTGTCACATGTCAACTGTCACTCTGACAACCAGAGATTTGGTCTGGGAATATTAAACTGAGAAGCTACTGTCTATAAACATTTGAGGATTTCCAGGTTTGTCTTATGCTTTATCCATTTTAGTTTATCAGAATGGTGCATGTGTGACTTGTGTGCATTCAGGTGTACGAGTCAAAGTAAAATATGAAGTTCATAAACACACATTCATGCATGAAGTTAATAGTCAAGGTCAGATTTTTATTTTGAAGTAATGCAATTTAAATGTAGTTTTTTTTGTTTGTTTGTTTGTTTTACCAAACCTTATCACCATACACAGGGAATGTCTAAATATGAATGTAAACATGACTTCTGTCATATGGGATCATTCTTTTATATTACTCATTATTTACTTTATTTTTTTGTTTTGTTCTTTGCTTTACATTTAATGCAGGTTGAACAATAAATGTTTCAAAATGTCTCCTCTTGTAGTCCAAAAAATAAAGAATTCTACCAGGTTGAATAATAAATGGGTGAATTATCCCTTTAGGTAGTAAACTTTGCTCATAAGCTAACAAGAAAATAACAGTTAAGAATAGTTTTTTAGCTAAATTATAAATGATTTGTAAATTTGGCCTCTAGTTCACATGCTTTTCTCTAAAAAATAGTATGAGGAGCTGGAAAATGATGTAAGGATGTTGTTAAAACATAAGAATAAATATAAATATAAATTTAAATATAAATAGAGCAGCTACAAATATACATGAAATTGTTTATTAGAGATGTGCAAACGCATATTGTAGCTTCTTAAAGCTAGCAAAAGCTGAGCAAAAAATACGACACACTGAACATCAGGCGCTAATCACAGATACCACTGAAATAAGTAACATATCACTTTTATGGGCCATGTTCTCCTGCCATTAACGGCTAGAGAAAAAGACGAGGCCATATGAGCACAACCTTGAAATGAAACGCCTGCCGTGGTTAATCATATTCGGCTGTAAATTAGCTTTAATAATACATCGTCTGACGCATTTTCCACACATACACACACCACTTTGAACAGTTAGCATGATGCTGCATTGCCGACAAGTGCAGGGCCAAAAAAGAGATGCAAACTAGTTTAATCAAATAGGGCTGAGATTGGGTCAGTACATTTCCCTAATAGATTTGGATAGAGGGTCAGAGACACTTTTAGGTGTCCGCTAGTGGATTTGCATGAATGTAAATTTACTCTTCTGGGTCGCGGGATAGTATAAATAGCCCGAGTTCCTCAAGCCGTCTCTATTCTAAACAGCAGTTATTCAGAACAACTGCTGCAATGGTGAAATTAAAGGGGGACGGTAGGGGGAAAAGTTCCTCTTACCACAACAAAGGAAGGAAATCCCACTTAGATTTGTACTTCTCCCTTTCTTCTATAGCTTTCATGGGTGTATCATAGAACAAACAGTGCCTGAAGCTGGTAGCCACCTGCAATGTATTCCCCTACCCCAGCCCCCATTAAAGTCCTTCACAGAAATCAGAATTTAATAAATCACCCCGGAGTCTGACAGAGTTTATCTCAAGGGGTCGCTTTGACTCGGGAGGAGCCGCTAGACAGACAAAGCCTAGGCCGATAAGATGTGAAATTAAATACAGTTAGCAGTTTGCAACAAAGGACAGAACGTGTCATGCGCCCCTACGTAACCACCAAAAAGCTTCAAGCCGAAGAAATGGCAGAGACAGGAGGTGATTCATTTCAGTTTGCGCACATTTAACCTCATTTGCATGCTTACTGTCAACATATCTCACTGCCGCCGATACGTTCAAGAGCTTTCATTAAGGTCTGAAGTTGACATCCTTTTTATTGAGGCATGGCATATAAATCATGGCCGTCGCACACCTGCACATCTCGATCGGAGATCTTGCTTTATCGTGTTATGCTTCCTTTTAAACACATGACAGCTACGACACCAGTCATCGCTTAAGGTAAGGAGAGAGTTATGGGAGCATGCTTTATCTCTGTGTGCACAGATATCCTCACTTAAAACGTTGAAATGGAGATTATTTACCGTGACAAATTTGCTACTGTAATAAAGACTCAGTTAAAAGTGATGGGTGCCATTTCTGTGCAAGTAGCATCAGAAAACAAATTCACAAGATACTGATTTGAAATGGATTTTCACCTCTGGTTGGTCAAACCAAAAGTCACACTCCCTAACCCACATATTTGGAAGTTGTGAAAGTCGGCTAACAAATGCCTTACTCACAATCACAAAATGATTACATTTTGTCATGAAATCAGGTTGGTTTTCTTTTTTTTTGGCTTTTTAATGACACTCCAAATACACATAGTGGATCATTTTAAATATGTGACCCTGGAGCACAAAAGCATTCTTATATGGAACAGGTATATTTTGGCAGTAGCCAAAAATAAACTGTATGGGTCAAAATTCTACTTTTTTATTTTGTGTCAAAAATCACCTGAATATTAAGTAAAGATCATGTTCAATGAAGATATTTAGTAAATTAATTTAGACAACTTTAAACAAGTATTAAGTTTTTTGGAACCCTAAGATTTCAGATTTCAGCACAGTTTGAATATGTTTTTACATATCGTGCCATTGTTAAAGGTGCTCTATGCAAGTTTTTGACTCTTTTAAAGCAAAACAATACCATAATATGTTTGCAGATATTTAAGAAACATGTTAAGTGAACATTCTTGTTTATCTGAAAAACGATGCTGAAGTCAGTTATTCTGCTTTGAAAATGTGAGTTACATGTCGGAACGCTGTGTTTGGTTTGGTCATTTAATCCATTAATGCCACTTTAGCCAATTATATTTCAGCCCCCTGGTTGCCTTGTTGGAAAACAGCATATTTCATACATTAAGAAAAGCTCTCAAAGCATGCGCCCGTGACCCAAATGCAACCTTCAGTGGACAGCAGCAGACTCCGAAATAAGATGCAGATTCAGAGTTCCCCATGAGGTGGCTATTAATCAGCACAAAATATGCCCTCACTCACGAAATGGTAAAGTTTATAATCTAAATAATACATATTAAAGCTTTTTTACATTACTAAATTTAGATGCAGAATCACTGACACAGTATGTGTTGGTTTGCATTATTTCATTTATAAAGTTACATATTTAACGGTTTATTTTATTTTCAAGATCTGAGGTGAACTATCTGCTGCTGCTTTCAGTAGTATGGCAATAATTTCATGTAAAATAGCATTCAAACTCACATTGTTAGCATTTAACACTGAATAAAGCACATGAGGTGATCATTGTCAGTTTTCTGTTGTTCAGCTGCAAGAAATAGAAGCGTTCTTTAATTTATCAATTCGTGTTGGTTAGGACAAAAACTCCTTTTAATATAAAAATATTCCTCTATCGCATGTCATTGTTCTTGTTTAAAACACGGTTTAAATCAGCTTTTAGGCTCGAGACTCGCTCCTGTTGGTCATCAATCTGGCAACCTGCGCTTGCGTTTGATCCAGGAGTGCAATACCTAGTTCAACCACTGGGTGTCAAACTTACATAATGCACCTATTAGACTTACACAATCTATATTAATTAGGAAAAGGTATTGATCAATGTCTGTAATTAATCCACAGCTCTCTAGAAAACTTGATTTGTAATGATCAAATGCAGCATTCCAAGTTATGTGACTGCCAACAATGAATAACATACTGTCCTTCTTGTGTCACACATTCACAGCTACTGCCTCTGTTATGAATGTACTTTATCTTTAATAAAAGACAAAATATGCCCTGATACTGATGACATTGGAGATACACAGTCTCTACTAGTTGTCTCAGCATCTTATAATGTGATGGAATAATTTTAACATAAAAAGGCATGTTTCACCTTTAAGTACTGAGGTTAAAAATAGAAAAAGTAAGTATCAACAAGATAACTTTCTCTAGGGCACATTACATGTCAACTAGCGTCCACAGCTAGCATACTAATGGTGGAAGCAACATACGCCTGCTCTAATGAAAGAGGTGAGTTTGAGATTTTCAATGAGCACTTTGGCCCTGTCTTTTATTAATAACACTCCAGGGTTCGCGAGCAAAACGTTGGGAACGGCCTGACCTGTGGGCCGCACCTAATCTGTCCCGACTCCGTCCGCGCCACCGGCGGCCTCGCTGGCTATCTGTTTCTCAAACTGATGCCTTCCTGCTGGGACGGCATGGCTGGAGAGCTGTCAGCGTGCTGCCCTTTCAGGGCCGCTGCGTTATCTCTGCCTGCACCAGTCCACCGTGGCCTGTTGAAAAGAGCTGTCATAGCCTTGCAAGACTCTGACATTCCTATTGGCTTGACCCTGACCCTCTGAGAAGCACACCTTTAATTATCCTGTCTCGAATCTCCTTCCATGGCAAAACGAATATACATATCACAGCCGTGAGCCGTGTGTGCTGTTCTTTTAAAGTACGCATTTGAGGGCCCCACTCAGAGCTGGAATAATATTAGACCATTTGGAATGTGACTGTGAGACTAGCAAGAGACACAGCTGCCAAAGAGCTTCCTTTATCAAGGGAAAATTACATAATGCCCCAACAACTACGAGCTGTTTCCAGCGCTCCAGCACAACACTTCAAGTACAAAAACAGAGCAGAATACATAAGTATGATGTATTGTTTTATCCGCCCTCTCTGGTATTCTCCAATTAAACATCCCTGTCACTTATAGGAGCGTAAAGACGCTTTTGATCCGTGTAATCAGATACACGGGCTTGCTTTTGTCTCACATTCTTTTGCTGACATTTGAAAGGTCAAGAGTGAGAGGACATTTGATAACTGCAAAATCCTCATACTCCATTTTACAACCCTTAATCTGTCTTCTTGGAATCAGTAACATAGCATTTTATCTTTGGGAGGAGAGCTGGAGGGAGAATGGGAAACTGCGTCCGTTTGCATTTGTTCACCATAAGGTGAAGCTTAAGGAATTTGCTGCTCTGAAGACAAAAAGAGGAAAGAATCGGATAACGCTCTGACCGCGACAAAAGGTCAAGTCGCTACACAGAAACACACACGCTCGCTAACAGAGCCAAACTGCTGTACCATAAATAATGACTGAGACCAACTATGCTTTTTTTTCAGGTTTCAGGAAACTGCACATTGTCAATGTTGAAACGTGGGCGGCTTTGACCCAAATATTTACGCAATATCAGACTAACAAAAGTGATGTTTGTTCCAAATACAGATCAAAGTCGTTACAGCGTGTGACATTGTTTTCATACTGCTGTTCAACAAACAATAAGCAAATACAGAGTAACTTACATTTCAGATACAATATTGACAGTTGCTACTGCTCCGCCTGCTAAATGATTCCAAACAAAGGCAAACGGCATTGTGAGTCTTGGCATTCCTAAATGTTTCTGAATTAATGATTCAAAGACTTACGGAAGCTAAGTACATGACTGACTGATTTTAAGTGTAAAAGGAATCAATGCCATTTTTCAATATATTTTTAAATAAATGAACTCATGAAGACCCAATTTAATACTCCTATTTAAATGTTGTTGTTAGACTTTATTCATCCCAAAGGGAAATTCACGTCACAGCAGGGCTCTCCATACTAAAATTAGATCAAATAAGTTACATATACACTGTAAAACCCAACAGTCAGATGAAATGAGTGTAGTTAACTCAAAACTTATTGAAAGTTAATTCTGCTCATTTGAAAAGAGTTTTGAACTCAGTGTTGAAGGTAATGAGTTAATGAAATACCTAATTGCCTCAACGTAAATGGAGTAAGTTCACAGTACTCAAATAGATAAGTTTTTAAACTCAAATGGTTTGTTGCAATCTGTTTCCTCAAACAGTTTGAGTTGCCTTAACTTATTGGGTTTTACAGTACTTAGTTGGTTTGAGGTCTCTTCATTTATTGGGTTTTACTGTGCTCAAATTGTTTCGTTTACTTAAATGGATTAAGTTCACAGTATTCATTAAAATTAGTTTTTTTAACTTGAATGGCTTGTGCAATCGGTTTCCTCAAATGGTTTGAGTTACCTTAACATATTGGGTTTCACAGTGTATATAAAAACAATAATAAAATTACATTCATACTGCACACCTTAGTTTCAAACAACGAGTAGACACTAAATTAAAATTACACTAATTAAAAACCTCATAAGTAGGCAAACAGTCACCAGTTGAGGGACTACTTAAGAATCTGAAGAGGAAAATAAGAAAACAACAAAGTTTCAATCTAAATGTAGTACCTTTAATAGAGTATTTGATTTCAGATGTAGCATCAGTGTTAATTGAATTAAGGATCCCATAAGTCATTTTTCACCACCTACTGGTGTGATGTTGTAACCTGTAAAAATGACTAAAATCGCCATCTAAACACCATCATGTTAAATTTAACAATTTATATAGAAGGATTTAAATTAATGACTAAATAATTAGAAAACTTTGTTCTTAAAGTCTCATTATTATCATTATGAGGTTAATACGAATCATTTTTATTTTAAATCTATTAAACGTAACCTCAGTGATGGGTTTTCTAATAATACAAAGCCATGACAAAGGAACTGACAGTCTCATTTTGCTGCTGTTGTTGTTTTGCTGCTCTCTGTACAGCACAAGACCGTGCGCTGTGCTCTCAGCACCACGTTCCCTTCTCGGCAGGACAGTCTTTCCCATTAAATAAGTCCTATTCCACTTAATGGCAACCTTGGGAGATCTGTAGCGCTTGAAAGCACCGGCACTTAACACTTTGTAGTCAGAGAAAACGTTTTTTTGATCTGCTCGTGTCATTTAATCATCCGTATTCTACCGAGCTACTCAGAAACAATTTTGCAGGATATTAACTTCTGGCTAAACCCTGCTTGTGCCATTTGTGGTTCCACTCAACCAATGGTCCCGTGGGGGCCGGAGCCCTCCTCCACAGCTGTAATGAGCTTTACTGAGCTGAATAAAACAGTTAATAGAAAGGTAAGATCAAAAATGCATGAATCATGAAATATTAGCCAGATCCCGATGAAAACGTCTCTGGTTAAGCAGACGGAGTATTGTTGGGCGGCTTCAGAGACAGTTCGGTAGCTTATTGAATGGCTGCACCAAACCTCCTTCATGTATAAAGTTACTTAAGTGCTCGCCTGCAGGGAGAGCCATGTCAAATCGCATTGAAAATAACTTTGAGGAGCAAATTGAATGTATTAGCTTCAAGGGAGGTGAAGTCTATGGGGAGCGCTGACACTTAATACTGAATTATCCCAGACAAAATATATTGAGCAAAAGTAAAGTGATTCACTGTTCTTTCAAATCCGCCCCCTGAAGAAAGAAAGAGAGAGACAAAAAAAAGAAAGCAGTTTCTGTTGGTGAGAGAAAACCTAGTTATTACTGGGTTGGCATCCACAGAATACACAGACAGACAGTGGCGTCCCATGAAAACCATTTTTGTTCCATTACAAAAAACTAGGTCATCCTCTCATAATTGTCAATCATGCAATAAATCTTTCTGTGCCGCAAATGAATACTGCACTGGGAATGAAACAAAGCTTATTGGCATGCGATGTCAGCTTGACTTAATTCATTCTCCTTTTCAACTGAGCCTATTCATATGTGAAGTTTACGGATATCACACTGCCTGTTCCAGAGCAGGATAATAGATGTGGACAGACACATTATGCTGGGAATGTTGTATTAGCACGCCGTAAGCTCTATGAATGGAGACACCGAGTTTAAAATGTGAGGCCAGATCCACAACTGGAATAAATTATCTGTCTTTAAGACACTTTGGAAGAATATCGTCTCCCGAGCATGATAATGTAAATATGTAAATGTATGTACAGCCATGAACCTCCTCTTCACGGGCCCGAGAACCAAAACAACAAGCCCAACTTTCAAGGGAAAGCTTTTCTGCGAATCATCTGTTAGTGACGTCACGTCTGAAAATAAATCCACAATCAAAATCATTAGTAACATAATCCCTTCTGATGCATTGAGAGCATGGGATGGAAGAGACTCGAGTGTAACCTAAAATTAATAGCGCTAATGCAAGAGATAACAAAGAGTATCACAGGAAAGAAAACCACAAAAGAGAGCTCTTTAATGTCTCAATGGCTCTCATTTTTCTACTGGGAAAAGAGCCCGTTTATCTCACAAGTATCTACTCTTGGGTTTTATGGAAAGTAAAGTCAACTAACTGTGCAATGAAAAGTTGAAGTTTTTTATATGACTTACAATTTCCATTCGACGCCACTCTATGAACTTCACATCCATTTTATAGTTGAATGCTCAAAATGTCTAATTAAGCAGATTGTATTAATTGAATTAAAGACAGTGCATTTCATTCAAAGTTAAGTCTACTGATCTATCAAAGATCGGAGAAAGGTGTTCAAGGTTATTTCTTATTTGCTTTTAGTTTGATATTAAACAAAGTAATTAAAACGAAAAGGTTTGTTTTCGAATGTATGAATGAATGAATAAGGAATGAATGAGTGAGTGAGTGAGTGAGTGAGTGAGTGAGTGAGTGAGTGAGTGAGTGAGTGAATGAATCAATCAATACACTGAGTGAATGAATCAATACACTCTAAAACACAAGAGATAGGCCCACACTGAATCTGCTCGTACAGAAATTCGCAGATTTCCACAGATTTTCAGCCCATCATACTTGTGTAAATGTGTGTAAATGTATATTTATTCCGTTTTTAAATTAACTTCAATATTAATATTAACTAATATGAAAATGTTCATATGATTTATTTACAATACAGTTTGTAAAGTTATATTTTCTGTCTTTTAGTAGACATTATATATGACTTGTTTTGTTTTTATTTATTTGTTTTATTCTTGTTTATGTTTTATATAGTAAAGTTCTAGTCTTAGAGTTAAGTTAAAAAAACATTCATAACTGATTTGTTTTGAGTTCTGCTTAATATAATCAATTCATAAGTTATGATAACTCTTTTTCATAGAGTCAAAGTAACCTCTTAAAAAATTTAAGTTAAACTAACTTATTTCATTTAGTGATTTTGACTAATGTTTTGCAGTGTACATTTACTAATTAAATAGACAAAAATAAAAAGTACTACAATTTCTAAAACTTTAGCTAAATGAAGAGTGAAATTATTTCACAACTTTGCACAAATTATTATAACCTAACATGGGTTTACACCAAGGATAAACCTTACAGCAATCTCAATCACAATAAAATCTCATGGCAAATATTCATGATTGATTATGTTTGGAGGGACCTTAACCTCTATAAATCAAACATTTCCATTCAGATGAGAGTGTATCAATTTCATACAAACTGCGCATTAATTCATTAAAGGGCACCTATTTTACCCCTTTTACAAGATGTAAGATAATCCTTTGGTGTCTCCAGAATGTAGTTTCAGTTCAAAATACCCATCAGATAACTTATTATAGCCTCCAGAATCTGTCCATTTTGCTGTCTTGAGTACAGTGTAGCTGTTTTTGTAGCCTGTGGCTTTAAATCCAAATGAGCTGGTTTTCCCCACCCACTGCTCCCACATGCGTGTCTGCTTCTTATGACTTTATTACAAACAGGCTTTGTTTTAAATAGATTTTAAACCTATAAAACTTATAGAAATTAAAGAGTTGGAACAGAAGCGCTTAATTTGCCGGATATTGCCAAATCCTGTTCTGGAAAATGTCCGAGTGAGAGTGTGAGAGAGAGAATGAGAAGGCTGTGTGGATTGTGTGTGCGCGCACATGACGGTGATCACCATGCCCAAGTTTAAAGTCACGTTTAACTATTGGCCCTCAACAATATTTTTCATTTTCATCTAATTGGCTTTCTTATGTTTACAGTCACTCTCATTGGTTGTTGATGTTTCGCGAGTGAGCAGAGAAGATAAATAATGGCATAGTGGCTTTTTACAGTCTATGGGCCCACCTAAAAATATTAGCATTTTCAAAATGACAAAGAGACAGTCAAGCATATTTTCATTTTTATAACACGAGTAAATCTGATAATGGGCCTGATCAACAGAAATCTTGAGAAGATGAAACTGCACGAATGGATCAGGATAACGGGAGACAGAAGGAAAGTGATCTCAAGTCAGCCAGAAAAAATAACTCAAAAAAATAAATTAAACATAAAAAACTTTCTGTTTTAAACACGTACTTTTTTTTATTCTACTCTAACTAGTGCAAGCGTTTAAAGACAACACAACCAGACCACACATTTATAATATGCTAATATTGGCGCAAACATAGTTATCGGTAAAGCAACTTTTCTTGGTGTGAACAGGGCTTTATTATGGGACTGTGTTTCTTGTATCTTCCCTTCACACAAAGGCTTGAACACAATATCTGTGTCTGCAGCAGCTCTGGGCTCAGCGTTTACCTTCTCCTGCCAGGTGTCGTCAGTTTACACATATCTGATTGGACAGACGGTGAAATGCAGTGTTACGCCTCCAGCAGACGCATTCGGTGTCGTGTCTCTCTGGAGCAAACTGTCAGTCTTAAAGAAGAGAGTAATAATAGCTGGGCACCACAGCCACATGTTATGGAAAAAAACACTTTCTTTTTTTTTACAGAAACCTTAGCGAGAGGCTGACATTTGAGTCTGGAGGAGAAATTCAAGCGGAGCATCATAGAAAGAGTTATCAGAATGACTGTCTCTCTGGACTCAGACAACAGCAATGTGAGAAGCTTTGGATTGCTTTCAAAGCAACAACACCTTTGTTTGCTGATAATGAAATACTGTAAAAGCCTGTGGAGGGTTTCGGATGGTTTGGGGCATCCGTTGTTGGAGGAAAGGCATACTTTGTGTTACAGTTTTTAGAGTTATCAGTTGTTTTAAATCAGCGTGTTAGGATGTTTCCTCTAAAGAAAGTTATGTGCTATGCGATGCTGATTCACAATAGCCTTCAAATGACATTCCATGGTTGAGCTACAAGGTCTGTGAACTGTTTGCTTTGCTTTCATAAAGCAGCATTTAGAAAATATTTTAGTTGAAGTGAATGGAACACAGTCAAGCACATTTTGAAGAAGCTAATCAAAATGATGCCTACAGTATATACAATATTTACATTGATACATAAGATGGATTAAATGAAATGAAAGCTAATGAATAGAAAAATATAGAGTACATTTTTTTAAGCTTTTGAATTTCTAGTGCTCACCAAGGCTGCATTTATTTGATCATAGTATAGTATAAACGGTATAATCACATGACACTGAAGACTGGGGTAACGATATGGAAAATTCGTCTTAGCATTAGTTATTTTAAATAATATGAAACGATATTTCACTGTATATTTTTATTGATTATATATAGTTGACGAGGTGGCACGGTAACTCAGTGGTTAGCATTGTTGCCTCACAGCAAGAAGGCTGCTAGTTTGGCCAGTTGGCATTTCTGTGTGGAGTTTGATGTTCTCCCTGTGTTCATGTGGGTTTCCTCCAGGTGCTCCAGTTTCCCCCACAATACAAACACATGCACTATAGGTGAATTGAATAAACTAAATTGGCCGTAGTGTGTGTGAATGGGAGTGTGTATGGGTGTTTCCCAGTATTGGCTTACAGCTGGAAGGGCATCTGCTGTGTAAAACATATGCTGGAATAGTTAGCGGTTCATTCCGCTGTGGCGACCTCTGATAAATCAGAGACTAAGCCGAAGGAAAATAAATGAATGATATAGTTGAAGACAAAATTATTAGCCCTCCAGTGAACTTATGTTTTTTCAAACATGGATTTGTTTCACAGTATTTCCTATTCAACGTTAAAATGTATGTAAATGATTAAATGAATTTTTTTAAATCATATTTTAATATTAATATTTATATATATCAAGTCAAGTTTCTTTTAGTTTGGCTGGAATAAAAATAAATAAATATATATTAAAAATGTAAAACTGCTAAGGTCAATATTGTTAGCACTTTAAAAAAATTATTGCCTATTTAACCTAACTTTACCCTAATTAACCTAGTTAAGCTTTTAAACTGCACTTTAGGATTAATACTAGTATCTTGCAAAATAACTAGTATTATGTATCATCATGGTAAAAAACTTATGTTGAAAAATGAGTTGAAAAATATATCTTCACTACATTAAACAGCACTTGCATAATATAGATGCCTCCTCAATAGCTTGCAAGAATGAGATATAAATTCAACAACTGCCTCAATATGGGCAACATATGGCATCCTCAGCGGCAACGAGCACTGAAATTTGGCTTTTCTATTATAATTCAATTGTGTTAAATTGACTTGATAGGCTTCTGTGCGGTCCATGAGGATTGCAGCTTCATAAGAGAAGGCCTGGCGTCTCGGCTTTGTCAAAGGCCCATCATGCTTTGAGCTCTAACAGACTTCCATTCTATTCTCGAGTGTCATTAGCTGTGGGCCAGGTAAAGATTAGATAACAATCACAACTTTATGAGATACCTTCAGAGATGTAACGAGTCTTTTGTCACACTGCTAAGAAAGGAATGTGAATTAAAAAAGCGTACAATTTCCTTTTTTCTCTTTCAATCCTTGAGTGGGGGCTCTTCAGTTGTTGGCGACGCAGTGAGAAAACGTAAAGGTATTTTTAAGCAGCATGAAAAAAAACATGAGCATATTTCATGGTGTATTCATAAATGACTAAATATATAATGTATGGCAGAATTCTGCATATGCTTTTATTAGAGGTACTTAAATAATATAATTCATTTTTGCACTACAGCTTGAAGTGAGTTGAATTGCGAGTGCTATTTATTTTGTCCAAGGAAAAGAGTCTCCAGCACTCTAGAGCCCTTTGTTTTTCTTTAATGGAGTCATGGCGCTCTCATTGCACTGTAAAGTGGCGCTTGTTCTGACCTAAATGAAAACAGCCTCGAGACCTCAGCGGTCACCTGTCCTTCACCACAGTCCCACCAAAAAACCTACAGACGGGACCTCCGCTCTCCCCTGCTCCTCATTGACGCTGTTTATGACAGAGACTCGAACTTAAATATCCAGCTTTTTTGTGGTCTTCTCTCAAAACTGCAGATCTCATAAAGCATCCATCATAACATTCCTCCATTTTATAACAGAGTAAATATCACTGGTACAAGATAGATTTCCCATCATTCTCTTTTATCGCAGAAGAGTGGGACAAGAAGAGGCCATTAAGTTCAAACGACGCAGATATTTCCACGATAACGCCAAAAGTTTTTATAGAAGGAGATTCATCATTTGATAGGATCTTGAAGGCGAGAGGAAAACAAGAAGAGGAAATTTCTGGAATCCCATTTGAGATTGATTCCCTGTAGTATTCTTCTTTTTCTCTCTCTCTCTCTCACTCTCTCTCTCTCTCTTTCTCATGTCAGCTTCAACACCAAAATGAAGCCAGGGAAAATTAACTCCTGATCCGGCTACGCTAAATTTGACGCTGAAAAAAAGAGCACTTTTTAAGGATTCCGGCCTTGTCATTTTCAATTTTCTGCTCTTTGGACATGCTTGTATTCAGATTCCCGAACATCTACTCGGCATATCAATCCTAATTAGACAATCTGGGTCCGCGAAGGATGAGAGCGGAGTTATTTGCATAATTTAATCATAAATACTCAGCGATACATATTTCCGAATGCATTTGTACAATCATCTTCCTATCCTTAGGGCAAAAGTATTAATATGATTAGGCAATAATTCTTTAAAAAAGGAGGAAAATAGGAACGCAGAAAAGTGCACTCTCTTTTTAAACTCCAGCTTTGGGCTATATGAAAAATTAATTAATTTCTGAGGAAAATCAATTTCTTTATGTGACCATATTAGACAGAGGCGAGCTAAGGCCCAGAATTGCTCTCCAATCAAGAAATCTCATCTGCTCCCTCTAACTTGTGTCAGTAGTGGTTAACATCCCTGCAAGAGCGTCAGCGGCCTGCGCACTGCTTCCTAAATATGCTGTAATGTGGAAGGGATGGTGGCTAAAGACATGCCATGGCTCAGAGTCAGAAAGCTCGTAATGCATTGCTTTTTCCACCGGCTATCTGTCTCAGGTGCGGCTACGGAGGCTAGTGCCACTGTCCTGTCTCCTTTCATACAGCTGCTGGTCAGACAAAAAGAAATCTGCAGTTGATTTGACACGCTTCCTTCTTGCTTGTCTGATTTGAGATTGATTGATGACTCATGCTGTCACTTAGGGTTGCCACAACCTGTACTAAGAAGCACAAATATACACTTGTTTGTGCAATTAACATTGTATGTTTGATCACTTGTTGGTATTGTTTGGTTGTTATTTTAAAGAGACATAAACACTAATTAATAAAATGTCAAAAGAGCAAAAATATCCAAGTTAAAAAATTCTTGATTGTGTTGAGATATGTTAGGTCAGCAAAATTTTTTTTAAAAATGAATAATAAATAAATTATATTTTGATTTTATATTTTATTTTTTATTATTTAATTTTTTTATGAATGATTACTACTAAATCCAGTAAACAATCAAAATAACTAATGTTGACTGCATTATTGAACACAAATCCAGCCAACATTATACTCTTTTTAAAGATTGAGTGATTTTTAGACAAAATAATTACGATAATGATAATAATTCAAGTTATATTTTAAAGAAAAAAATACAGTGTAGTTCAACCAAAAATCTGGCTGGGAAAAAGATCATGTAATTAAGGTCAATGGGGTTCAATCAATGTTGTTTTGAACCCCATTGACTTCTAGTGTATTACACAAACATTCTGAGTTATGCAGAAGAATAAGATTTTTAATAAAATAAGTACATAATTCTGACTCTCCAAAATATATGGTCAATAAATCCAAATGCAGTTAAAAAATACAGACAAACCCAACTTTCTGGTTAAATGTTTACAATAAAATTAACCGCACGGTTGAGTTTGAACATTTTTAATGGACAGTACAATGTCAAAATTAAATCAGAATTATTAAAGGCCCTTTGAATTTTTTTCCTTTTAAAATATTTCCAAAATGATGTTTAACAGAGCAAGGAAATTTTCACAGTGTGTCTGATAATGTTTTTCTTCTGGGGAAAGTCTTATTTGTTTTATTTCGGCTACAATAAAAGTAGTTTTTAATTTTTCAAACAACATTTTAAGGTCAAAATTATTAGCCCCTTTAAGCTATATTTTTCGATAGTGTACAGAACAAGCCATCGTTATACAATAACTTGCCTAATTACCCTATCCTGCCTAGTTAACCAAATTACTTTGTTAAGCCTTTAAATGTCACTTTGAAAAAATTTCTAGTAACATATTAAAATTTCTAGTAACATATTATTTACTGTCATCATGGCAAAGATAAAATAAATCTGCTATTAGAAATGAGTTATTAAAACTATTATGTTTAGAAATGTGTTAAAAAAATCTCTCCGTTAAACCGAAATTGGGAAAAAATAAACAGGGGGGCTAATAATTCTGATTTCATCTGTATAATAAAAAATATTATCTAAAATCATCAACACAAACAATAACATCTGCTAGCTTTCAAAATAGATTTGAGAGCTTTAAGAAATATGCATCTTTGTTATCTTCCTAGAACTAGTGTTTCAAATGAACCTCAACTAAACAGAGAGGTATCAGGTTGCTTTTATCAGTGTCACGTTTATAACAAACTCTTCTATGGCCTCCTCTCGCGTTGACGACGAAGGATGCCAAGTGCACAGTTAATTTGAACGCACGTGGCTAATCCTATCAAGGAGAGCTCCAGTGACTCACGGCGATGAAGAAAAAAGAAGAAAAAAAAACAGATTGTTTATATGCTTCATTTTCAATCCATCAGCATCGATCGTGAGTGAAGAATATGGAATCATATTTATGATTTGTAAGAAAGTGATACAATGAATCTGGGATTTTAACAAGCCTTTTAACATGCATCCCCCCATACACCCCCCCCCCTCTGCCCCCCCTTAACTCTTTCATCCTAATCAGCATCTGTCTCTCTGTTTTTTGAAGTTATTATCGCCTCAGCTCCCTCTTGGATGTGGTTGCTGGGTGACGGGTATCTTAGCACCCACTCTGACTGGGAATGATTTGAATTCGATCCAAAGATTTCCCATGAGTACCTGTAAACACATCCGTGCCTTGTCGAAAACAAATATATCAGAAGAGCACTGCAAAGAGAGCGAGAGGGGGAGAAAAAAAAGAGCGATAAAATCTGCCACTGTGTGTTAAGACGCACCCCTGAGTGCTAAACAAAATAATGACGCTCCTTGGTAAATATGCCAGTTGTTGTACACAAACGAAAATATTTTGTCAAATGTGATGCACTTGTGACTGAATTAAAATAAATAATAATAATAATAATAATAATAACAATAATAATAATAATAATAATAATAATAATAATATTAATTATTATTATTATTATTATTATTATTATTATTATTGTTATTGTTATTGTTATTGTTATTGTTATTATTATTAAATTAATTAATTAAATAATTTGATGATTAATTAAACAAAAACCTCATTTTAAATTGAGTATATTGTCTTAATATGCAGGTGCATTTAGAATGCATTTAACCTTGCATTGTTGACAACGGCTGTCAATTAAGCGCCTGGGCCGTACGCAGCCTGACAAACCCTCCGACATAACAGCTGCCTCAGCACTCACCTCCAGCCTGACCGCCCTGGTGTTTCAATAACCTTTCCTTAAGAGTTCAAATGTCACCAGGCGGCAAGAACCGCACCGTCCCACATGGACGAAATGGAAAGGAAAACAAGTAGCTGAAGTATTGCTTCTCACAGGGCAGACTCATAACTCCTATGAAAGCAGAGAGATTACAGCCCTGTATCTGTTCGGCGGCAGAAGGTGCGCATTAATCTGGGCCGAGGGTCCCCGGGAGAATGAGGTGTGGAGGGGGGGAGAGCCGGAGGAACACGTCCTCATGCGGAAGGGGGAATGGGGCGAGTCTGACTCCGCTTCACGGGGAATTCTTTTAACATGAGCAGACAAAGATGTAAGGACGCTGTTATCCCGTAGCAAAGAGGATTATTACCACTTCTTCAGCACTCTGGAAGTCGAGCTGCGCACTGGAAAAGTGAGCTTGCTAGTGCTTATACCATTTGTTTTTTTCTAATTGACCTTACAAAGGTAAAAAGATTTGAACAACTCAAATGTGAGCCCCTACACAATCAAACTCATATTATTTCACACAAATTCAACATTTAAGAAACTGCGCCAATGCAAGAGTTATAACTTGGCGTGCTGACCTTCCCCATACAGAGAACTGAAACAGATGTAGATGCACTAAATCCACACTGTAAATAAGAGCTGGCGTGTTTGTGTTCCATCCGAGCAGATACCTTTGTCCATACAAATGATGTAATCCTCCAAATGGGAAGCAGACATGGAGGAGGTGATTGATTTCAGCATAACACCGGCAGTACCAGGTGCTTTCAGAGACAATTACAGGCCTCTCTATGCAGCAGTAATAGGCCAGCACTTTAGCGTCATTAAAGCAATGTGTAGCACTGCATTATCCTTTAACCCCATCACTGACCACTCTCTTTCCCAGCCCTGGAGTTCAAACCACACACTCCATCACCTCAGGACCCTGCCTGGGACAGGCCGCACGAGGAGTGAACGCAAGCACAGGCTCAGGAGGATCTCCCACAGACAGCTCTGGAGAGACTGAGAGCAGACTGCTCCATTAGCACCACACCAAACTTGACACATGCAGATAGAGGGGAATTTTCAGACCAAATGATAGATTAGCTGCTGTATTTAAAGTGTTAAAATATGTTCCTTTAAAAAATAATGAAAGTCATTCAGTTTTCTGTAGCTGTGATTGTGATGGCATTAAGTCTCTCTCTATCTATCTATCTATCTATCTATCTGAATAGTCAAAAAATGTAATTAGCAAATATCGCATATTATAATTTAGCAAAACAAATGCAATGGTGTTAAGGTATTTCACACTTTTTATTACACACATCTGCTTAATAAAATAGCACTTGTCCAAATCAGGAAATCATATTGAGCGTTGTATATATAAATATTATTTTTATAATTATAAAAATAAGCATTTTGTGTAATTTAATCTGCAATATATATATATATATATATATATATATATATATATATATATATATATATATATATATATATATATAATTTTTTTTTTCTTTTTTTTCTTTTTTTTTTACAAATTATAAAGTAATTCTCACAAACAACTTGTGATTTAATTTTCAGATTTTTTAGCGTTGAAGTTCCTCATCAAAAAAAAAGAGAAAAAAGCATCTGAAATTATACAACACTCAGGCTCGGGTTGCTGCATGCAAGGTGTTTTATGTTTTCCTTTCAGATGAGCTGTCAACACCTTGACATTTTTAAATTAGCTTACTTTTTCTAGTAATTATTGGGCCCATTCACTTGATCACTAAAGGGTGACATTAAAGTTTCAGGGCAAATTATTCACCGTTGTTACAAGCAGTAATTGTTTCCTGTGTGATTTTGTACCTTCAAGCACTGTATCACTCCTGCCATTAAGTATACAAGCACTTATTGACTATGATTTGATTTTTCCCCAGAGGAAGAAAAGAGCTGAAAGAAATGTCTGCCTATAAATACAACTAATACATGCGAGAGAACATCTATTATAATAATTCTGACAAGCATGCTTGTTTAAAGTGCTCAGATAATAGAAAGGCAGATGATATTTTCCTCACATGCTTAATAGGAGCTCACTATTGCTTGCAATATGCAGAGGATTTTTTTGATGGTTGGTAGCAAATATTTAAAGAACAAGAAAAAAGATCTCATGCGTTATATATAAACTTGTGCATTATTTCTATAAAACATGTTTAAGCCAACTGTCATTCATGAATTATTAATGTTAAACAGTTGAAGAAAAAAAGAGCACTGCATTTTGCATGCACTACAACAATTGAGCAAAAGTGTTTTTATTTATTAATAGAAATATTTTAACTTTACACCATTGCAAAATGTAATTTTATAATATTCTAAAATTTGACACAAATATTTCTATTATAATTACTTAAAATAATAAAAAAAGATTTCTTTCTTTAATTATTCATGTACTTATCAAATCGTTTCTCATAAAGTTTTTCAGCTAAAGTTACTTAAGTAACTTTGCAAGTAAAGTTAACACATGCAAAGTTCAAGTTTAAAAAGCTTATAATGTTCCATTACACTGCAGAATCTTTTTGACCTATAATTGTAGCCTATCCTTAATTTTTTAAAGGTGTAAAGACAATTTTGAAAGTATTTCCTTCACGCATAAGACTCGAACAATTAGTATGAAGTGCGTTAGTTTAGTAGTAATTTCTAACGAAATGTCTTATTCAACTTGTGTAGCTATCTATCGATTATATGGTGTGGAAAGGTAAAAGAGTTTGTTCTAACCTGGCATTGGTGCAGTCGTTGTAGAGGGTCTCGAAATCTTTTCTCGAGATGAGTTTGCAGCGGTTGACCCCGGGCTGGATGGCCCCCAGCCCGCGCAGGATGCGGACCTGCTCCACGTTACACACCACCGGCGTGATCTCCAGCCGCTTGAGTTTGGTGTAGACGGTGTGCAGACCCCCGACCAGGTGTTTGAGAAACAGGTCAAACGCCTGGGGCAGGCAGATGAGCTCCTGTCCGTCCACTGTGAAAGAGGCCACCTTTGCGCCCCTCAGCTCCACCATCCGACACTCATTATTCTGCGGAGTGTTTTCAACTGGAGACGGGGTCGAGTACACGGGCTTGCCGGCCAGTGGGATGCTGTTGGTGCAGTTGGTGCTGATCAGATCCGCGCGGAACAGATTCTGGGTCGCTGACTGAGAAGGAGACGCAGAAGTGGCCGAGGGCGAGGATGATGATGCTGCGGTCGCGGAGCATGATGATGATGATGCTGATGATGCTGACGAAGAAGTTGAGATCGGACACGGATGGACCAGAGCCGATGGGGGAATCAGAGCAGCCGGTACGGCCATAGTGTGTTCTGTCTGCGCCTTTCAAGTAAGTTCAGACGGGAAGGAGAGCCAGTCTGCAAAAGTAGCTCAAAGAAGAAGAAATCCACCCGAGTGCGCTCCGCCGACGCGCCAATGGACGTGGAGAGGTGCCGTGCTGAAATTAGGACTCTGAGAAAGATTGGGAGAGAATGACAGGAAGAAAATGAGCAGAAAAGTGTGCCTGTGCTCTGTGGATGAGTTGTTGTTGTCACAAGGTACAGAGAGGGAGGAGCCACTATCAGCGCTTTGAAACGGAGACATGCACAATCTAATGCGACCCTAGTGGAACAGCGGACGCCGGAACATTTCCAGCGTTTACTTATACAGGCTTTGCGAGCTCGGATGAGAAAGCTGCGTGCGCTTCATCCAGGAATGCGCTCTCAAACTCTTTATCCGCCGAGCTCTTCTCCTTCGTGTTATTCGCTGTTTTAAAGTATACTAAGTTTGAGTGAGACAAAAAGGTAAAACTTTATAATTACTTTAATTAACGGCGTGAACTTGAGTGGGAAATGTGGCTATATAAACACATGCTTGTTATTGATATTAATGAAAGTTATTACCACTATGACAGCTGACAAAAGTGCACTTAACAGAACCACAATGAGAAGAGACCGCGGGTTGAGTTGTAACCCAGTCGGTTTAACCAATTAGAAAAGAGCTGCAGGGGTGAAATTACTTCAAACGTGAGAGCACCACCCTCCTGAGGTGACCGTAAAAGTTATAAAAGGATTTGCAGGACCCACTGTAAGAAAAGGTAGGTGAAGAAAAGTTTCGCATCTAGCTTATGATTTGATCAGCAGTCAGTTTATTTTATGTTATGACAGAACTGCTATCGTCTGAATCAGCAGGGTCTCTTGTTTAATTTGATGGCAACGACAAAAGCTTTCATTTGCTTGTTTAACAAAAACTTGGAAGTATTACAATAAGGTCTGTAACACTTCTCAAGTACTGTTACTGAACTAAGATGGATGGAATTTGGATTAATGTGTGTACTGCAAGGCACAAAAGTGACAAACACACAGATACAGATGTTTTGAAGTAACATATGTGTTTGCAATTTGAATTACGTTTTAAGTGCTTTTTTATTTTTTAAACTATTTACATATTTTTAATTGTACAGTTATTTTGTAACAGACAATTATGGAAATATCATCTGAAGTAAAAAATAATCTATGTGTACAAAACTGTCCTTTATCATTTTGTTTATTAGAAAATAAATACAATTAAAAACTACTTTTAAAGTCTCATTCCCACCAGTAGTAATAACTAACAAAAAGTTAATATTTTTAGTATATATATATATATATATATATATATATATATATATATATATATATATATATATATATATATATATATATATATATATATATATATTTATTTATTTATTTATATATATATATATATATATACACACACACACACACACACACAAAATAATTTAATAAATTATTATTTTTAAATATTTCCCAAATGATGTTTATCAGAGCAAGGACATCCTCACAGTATGTCTGATAATATTTTTTCTTCTGGAGAAAGCCTTAATTGTTTTATTTCGGCTAGAACAATAGCAGTTTTTAATTTTTTTAAAAAACATTTTAAGGTCAATATTATTAGCCCCTTTAAGCTATATATTTTTTGCTCTGTCTACAAAGCAAACCATCCTTATACAATTACTTGCCTAATTACCCTAACCTGCCTAGTTAACCTAATTAACCAAGTTAAGCCTTTAAATGTCACTTTAAGCTGTATAGAAGTGTCTTGAAAACTATCTAGTAAAATATTATTTACTGTCATTATGGCAAAGATAAAATAAATCAGTCATTAGAAATGAGTTATTAAAACTGTTATGTTTAGAAATGCGTTGAAATAATCTTCTCTCCGTTAAACAGAAATTGGGGGGGGGGGGGAATCAGCGGGGCTAATATTTCTGACTTCAACTGTATCTCTGCTATTATATCATTCACATCAAGATGGTTCCAAGATAGCCAACATGCCGTTTCTGGCAGTAAAAATATATTATTTATCTAAGATGCAACAACTTTGACCTGCCTGGTTGTAAATACAGAAAAGACTTAAATTCCTGAATAAATAGGATCTTTCAAGGTATCAATGTACAACAAAAGAGGCATTGATGTATCAAAATATGCATCAATAAAAAGGTAAACATTTCCTAGTGATGAATTGCAGCTGGAAGGGCATCCGCTGTGTAAAACATAAGTTTTGGATAAGTTGGCGGTGCTGCTGTGGCAACCCCAGATTAATAAAAGGACTAAACCAAAAAGAAAATGAATGAATAAAAGGGTATCAAAATCCACAAAAAATTAAAAGTGGTTACTTGTTTAAAAGGGCAAGTGACAAAACTGCTGCATGTGTTTATAATGAACAGAATGACATTGAATTCTTGTGTGGATCTTCATTGGATATTTACACAAAGTTATCATTCTTGGTTTAAACATGCTTTAATAGCCTACTGTTAATGCTTGTGTCTCAGTTTGCACTTCAGATATGCGTTCTTCAAAGACCAGATTGAAACAAACAGAACTCGATTAAAACAAAGTGGAAAGAACCCTATCTTTCCAAGTTAACTTCTAAGTTGAAGTCTGATCTGATCTGCTTTAAGATAAGCAGAATGCCATTTCAGAATTGTCATTCAGACACAGAGGTAGCATGTAGTGTAAAAATCAATATCCGCTTAAAATTCATAGCCACAAAGTTGCCCTTTATGTTGCTAACCTTTGCTTAAATATGCATCATATTAAGATTTCATTAAAAACAATGAATGTCATGATAGTTTGCCAACAATTTTTCATGTTAGCATGGGGTTAACTGCAAATGATGGCCATAAAATTCCACACAAAGAACTGCTTGCAGACATTCGTTTAGAGAAGAATGATGATAAGACAAAAAGGCATCCACAAACGCCACAGGACCTCTGTGATGTCTCCGATTCAGAATCTCTTAACAAGCTGGGTGGGCCTGATGAATCAAACTCCCATTAGAACAACAGTCTTTCAATAGGCAAACAGCAGGATGCGCAATGCAGAGAAACGCATGCATTCTAAACTTGAATGTTCAATTAGTTTTATTGGTTAAATTAACAACGTCTGCAAACGTTATGTATTGGGTAAATGCATGCATCGTGGTTAGAATTCCTCAGTCTCTCTCTCTTTAGAAGAAGCTGTGTTCATTCTGCTTTGCATCATTATTCAGTTGGAGGAAAATATATGATAACACAGTTCACCTGAGAGAAGTTCAAGCCAACAATAATCAAGAGGTTACGTATAACAACGAACAGCTTGAAACGGCTGGGAACAAAATGTTAAACTGGTTTAATTAAGTCCTCTTGGAGGTCAAGAATTTTGAAATGGATGGCCACTTCAAACAGTCTCATACTCACACACACCAACATATAGATATACAGCTGAAGTCAAAATTATTAGCCCCCCTTTGAATATTTTTTTTTTTGTTTTGTAAATATTTCCCAAATTATGTTTAACAGAGCAAGGACATCTTCACAGTATGTCTGATAATGTATTTTTTTTCTTAAGAAAGTCTTATTTATTTTATTTTGGCTAGAATAAAATAATTTAAAAAAAAAAATTATTTAAGGTTAAAATTATTAGCCCCTTTAGGCTATATATTTTTTCAATAGTGTACTGAACAAACTATCCTTATACAATAACTTGCCTGATTACCCTAACCTGCCTAGTTAACCTAATTAACCTAGTTAAGCCTTTAAATGTCACTTTAAGCTGAATACTAGTGTCTTGAAAAATATGTAGTCAAATATTATTTACTGTCATCATGGCAAAGATAAAATAAATCAGTTATTAGAAATGACTTATTAAAACTATTATGTTTCGAAATGTGTTGAAAAAATCCTCTCTCCTTGTTCCCATAATACATTATCATTAACGTGCAATACACTACATTACATAGTTACAGTATGCTATAAACTTTATTAACTGTTTAGTAAATACAAATGCTACTATTGATTTTATAAAATATATTAGAGAATGCTAACATTAACATTTCCTCCAGGTGCTCTGGTTTCCCCCACAGTCATGCGCTATAAGTGAATTGGATTAACTAAATTGGCCATAGTGTGTGTGTGTGTGTGTGTGCGTGTGTGTGTATGTGTGTGTATGTGTGTGTATGGGTGTTTCCCAGTACTGGGTTGTGGCTGGAAGGGCATCCGCTGCGTAAAACATATGCTGGAATAGTTGGTGGTTCATTCCACTGTGGCCACCTCTGATAAATAAGGGACTAAGCCGAAGGAAAATGAATAAATGAAATTTAACATTAAATAAGATTAGGGAAAAAATAAGTATATTATCAACTTTTCCAGTTTTCAATCAATTAATCAATGGAGTGGAGGAACTATGACGTCACCTAGTGCTTCCCTCGATAAAATCCCTATAGGATTTTCCCATAGGTTTTTTAAGGTTCGCAAATAATAAGCTTTGTGTTCAAACACAGTTCATAACACTTTCAGAATAAAAGGTCATGAGCTGTCACTGGGGTGGAACCTTTTTAAAAGGAACAAATTTGTACCTAAAAGGTCCATATTAAAACCTCAAGGGTACATATTAGTACCTAAAAAGTACAAAAGTGTTCCTCTTAAATTTTTTAGGTACTAATATATACTTGAGGTACCAATATGGACCCTTGAAGTACAAATGTGTACCTTTTGAAAAGGTTCCACCCCAGTGACAGCTCGCATACCTTCTGAGAGTGTTTGCAACCGGCTAATCCTCACACAGAAATATAACTTATATATCACTTTTGGATTTTAAATGCAAACGTCAATATTAACTGAAAAGTTAATATTAGGTTCTAGACTTACAGAAAGTGCCTTAGGTTCGCTTGCTTGTTACGTCAGAACCACCCAGCTAACGACAACTTTTCAAGCTTATTTTTAGAAATATGGTCCATGACAAAGATTTACTCTCTCAGTTTATTATATTATATCTTTTAAATTTAAAAAAAGTAGAGTAAATATTGCATTTATGATAGAGTTAAATGTGTTGATCACATTGCAGCTGGCAATGAAGCGGGTGCACAGAGTTTCCCTCCATCTATAAAGCTCACGTGTCAGTGTTTAAAAGCAGAACTACGATATGACTCGCGTATGATCAATGGCACTGTATATTGTTTGATATAATAATTTATTCAGCCTATAAGGCTTTGATAAAACAATGTTGAAAAGCAATTTAAATTAAATTCATTTAAATGTCAATTCTCATGGTTAGGATTTTTCTATAATTGGCTATTTAATTAAAATAATTTTCACAGTCATTAATACAGCTCGCAACTTGTAGTGCACTGACATGTTTTAATTACATGGTATTAACAAAATTGATATGCTTTAGAAAGCATGGTGAATAAGAAATAATTACACCAATCATACATCATCCCCCTTATGGACATTAAGAGTATTTCAACATAATTGATGAACTTTGAAAAGGGAGCTAAATAACTTTAATTGCATTAAATGGGCATACCTGCTTCAGATGGAAATAGACGCTGTTGCATTGCAGCATGCTGGCAGATTGCACTAAATGCAAACCTCCGCCTGATGGATAAATGAATAAACATGGCTTGCGTGCAGTAAATATTTGGGTAAATCTGCGAGTGTTGAACCTCTGTCTTCTGACTCACGTTCTTTACTCACATTGTTCCGCTTTCAGGGGAGGATGGAGCTTAAAATGCTGCTCAGACAAACAGAGTGCAGAGTGAGACAAATACTTATTGATTTTGAATATTTGTCTCCTCAAGGTCGCATGCCATTGACCCCATCCATCCGGAGACGCCCCTGCCACATACAAACACACACACCATGGTGGAGGGCAGATGACAGAATGGCCACAGATTGAGCTTGAGATCCAGCCCTCAACATCACCCATCCTATAGGTCAATGTCAGAGACGGACTTGAAGATATTCAGCATTCATAAACCTGTGAAACAATAAAATAAAAATATTAGGGTTGAAATATTAACGCAATCACAAACAATGATTTATTAGTGTGGTATTTATTAATCTTTGATCACTTTTTGATTTAAAAATATAACTGTTGATTTGTATTTGAGTATCTCTGTTTGCTTAATATTAAATGAGGCTTTACAGTGTTTTGCATGTTAACTAAAGTAGTTATCTATTGTTAAGAATAAAAATCACCAGCACGCTATTACGTCTTATTTTAAGACAAAACTTGTAGAAAACTTTTATGTCAACATTGATTCCAAGAGCAAGGAGAACTGAGGCATAAACAATACAAGGGGAATGCAGGAAAAATAATCAAAATCAGAAATGAAACCCTACATAATTACAACAATAATTGAAATGCAGGGCATTAAATAGAAAGATAATAAGTAACTAAATCAGACACAGGTGTGCAGCATAATCAGCAATCATAGCAACCAATGAAAACAAAACATACTTGGTTTACATGACTGTTTTCAATTGAAAACAGAAAAGGTTTATGCACTGTGGGCATTCATTTACAGTACAACATTATTTTTGGGCAAAAAAAAACTGGTTTCAATTTTTGCTTTACTGTATTAGAAATAATTACTATTACAGTGTGTAAACTACACAAACAAGATATTATGAAAATATAAAAACGATCATTACGTATTTGATAACTAATACAACTATGGCAGCAAGCAGGACCATGTGTGTGTTCTATGATTACAAAGCGGCACTGCCAACTAATGGCTTAACATGCATAGTACACAGTAAAGCTGCACGATATTGGAAAAAACTGATATTGCGATTTTATGTTTCTGGGAAAACTGGGGAACTGGAAAGTCTAAAAGTATTCCGGTACAGAAATTGAATAATTACAATGCAAAATATGCTTTTCTTACTTTGCTTTGTCTCGTTTCTAATCCAAATATCAAAAAATTCTTGGAGCAAGTAGAAATATTGTTTTGTTTTCAACTTTAAAAGAAATAAGTCAAAATTATAAGTTAAGGCAATTTAAAATTTCTGCCACTGGGGTAAGTAAAATAATCTTGTTTTCATTTTGAAATGTAGATATTTGGAACAATATCTAGAAACAAGACACAATTATAAGAAATATTTTTTTTCATGAATCATATAAATTGCATATAAATACACTAATTAAATACAATTCTGTAGCTTCTGGTCAACTATTATTTAGACTGGACTTTACATATCCTGCAATGTGACTATTGCAGATGCGCACATTGCGATATTGATGATGAAACGATATATTGTGCAGCCCTAATACTCAGCAATGATAATAATAATTATTATAATTTAATAATTTTTGCAGAAACATTTTGTTATAGTGTAATTTTTTAAAAGGTTTCTATTTTCAGTATGTCAATGATTGTAAACATTTTATACAAATGATGAGTAACTAAATCACACTCAGGTGTGGAACATTATCAGTAACCGTGACAACAAATCAGAGCATTATATACTTAAACAAAACAGGAACTAAACAATGGAATGAACTGAGGCTGCACAATTGCAGAGGCGACTATGTGTGCATTTTGTAAATAAAGCCAGTTCTGTAAGTAGCAGTAAATCTTTAGCATGTGCTTTCAGACAGGACAGAGTCAAATTCATTGACAAGCTACACAAAATTGCGTTCATATTCGAAGACTATTTAAATTCTAAATCCTTCTGTGAAATGATTCTGTAGTGATGACTAGTCATGTTAATGAAAGCAGTTAAAATGTATGTTTATTTAGCAAGCATTTTTGGGGATTTCTTGGTTGGTTCTTCTTCGTAGGTAGACTTTTTGCGTGAGAGCGCCCTCTAGCTTTCAGAGGAGATTTACTACTGATCATGGAACTGTGCTTCTCTGACAAGATGTGCATGACAATCGCAGCTTTTGATTAATTCTGATTGCGGTTTCATTATAGATATAGACTTATCATGCAGCCCTAGATTTAAATAAAGATTCCCTGAATATAAAAACAGGTCAAACTTAACAAAATAATCGTTTTAAGCAGCACAACTGTTTTTCAATATTAATATTGCTTTTTTTTCAGCACCAAACCAGATTGGATTAATGTTTATTGCTATTAATAAACCACATTATTTTAATTTTTTATACAAACACTTGTTTTATATTTACAACATTTACTTGCTGTTGATGGAGTATTTGAATAAATATGTAAATCCATCCTTTTTTCCCCATTTGTTCCTTTAAAGAAAAGCACATTTCGACTCACAGGTACACAAAAGACAGGGTTAATACACAGAGACTCCCAATTAGAGACCCCTCATTTAGTACACGTCTGAAGGCAAACTTTATGACAGGCAGTTGGGGACTGTCATTAAATTAGATGTTGAGAGAATGATAGCACAGTTTCTTTGCTTAATGAGAATGGAGTTTCTCCCCAGACTGGAATTTTTCTGAGTTCACTGCCTTCGGAATGTTCCACAAAGTGAAACTACGGCTCTCTTTGTTGTGTTCACATTACAGATGAGATCAGAGAGTAAACAGAGACCAAATGTGCTCTAATAAAACGACAGATCTTCTAGCCGGCTCATTTCCATAAAGCAGTTCCTGCACAAATCAGGTATGACCTTCAGAGACATAATTAAAGCAAATATTTTTAGTCCCTGATTGGAATGTTGCATGTCAATACAAATTGTGAAGGAACCTCATAATGGAATGCAGATCCTACTGTTTACAGGACGTATGGAATCTGAGATGATAAAAGTCTGGATAGCTGCATCTGAATAAAGTTTCTAGAAGGTGTTCGTATGAATGCTGATATGAAATAGCAATGTCAAAGTGAATGGTTTAAATGCATGTGATTAGTTAGTTATTTTGTTGTTTTGTATTAACTGTAGTCATTTAACAAACACAATGCATTAAATTATACATAACTTCAATTCATCAGTAAAATAAGCATATATAGACACTGCATTAATTAAATGAATGATGAATATTTAACAAAAATTCATAAAAGTGTCTTTGCTTTGTGGAATTTTTCAAAGATTTTTTTTAATTTTTTTTTTCAGATTCAAGTAAAACAAGCTGTTAACAAGCAGTAATATGTAGTTTGTGGGCATCAGGCCATCTGCAAAGATTTGCACTTGCACATCTATAAAGTCCAGGCCATGGTTGTTATAGATTCAAAAAGGTACTGGAAATATTCCTCAGAGATTTTGGTCCATACTGACATGACAGCATCACGCAGTTGCTGCAGGTTTGTCAGCTCCACATCCATGATGCGAATCTCCCTTTCCATCACATCTCAAAGATGCTCTATTGGATTGAGTTCTGGTGACTGTGGAGGCCATTTGAGTACAGCGAACTCATTCTCATGTTTAAGAAACCAGTCTGAGATGATTTGCGCATTATGACATACAGGAAGTAGCCATAAGAAGATGGGTACACTGTGGTAATAAAGGGATAGACATGGTCAGCAACAATACTCATGTAGGCTGTGGCATTGACATGATGCTCAATTGGTACTAATGGGCCCAAAGTTTCCTGTTCTTAGCTGAAAGGAGTGCCACCTGGTGTGGTCTTCTGCTCCTGTAGCCCATCTGCCTCAAGGTTGGACATGTTGTGCATTCAGAGATGCTCTTCTGGATACCTCGATTGTAAAGAGTTGTTATTTGAGTTACTGTTGCCTTTCTATCAGCTCAAACTAGTCTGGCCATTCTCCTTTGACCTCTAGCATAAACAAGGCATTTGTGCCCACAGAACTGCCACTAACAGGATATTTTCTCTTTTTCGGACCATTCTCTGTAAAGTCTAGAGAAGGTTGTGCGTGAAAATCCCAGTAGATCAGCAGTTTCTGAAATACTCAGACCATCTGGCACCAGCAACCATGCCACGTTCAAAGTCACTTAAATCACCTTTTTGTCCCCGTTCTGATGCTCAGTTTAAACTGCAGCAGATCATCTTGACCATGTCTACATGCCTAAATGCATTAAGTTGCTGCCATGTGATTGGCTGATTAGAAATTTGCGTTAACAAGCAGTTGAACAGGTGTACCTAATAAAGTGGCCGGTATGTGTGTGTGTGGGGTATAATATATATAAAATGGTAAAATATTATTATTAATGATACATTTCTATTACATTTAGAAGCGACACATTAAATTGATAAAATGATACAGTAAAAACACAAAATGTCAAAAATTTCCATTTCAAATAAACACTGTTCTTCTGAACTTTCCATTCATCAGAGAATCACCATTTCCTGACCAATGTTTAGTTTCCTAGCACATAGCTGCAACACAGCAGTTCATTATATGCATTATAGAGATATGCTGCCATGAAATAATTATCAGATGTCAAGCTGTTCTGATGCTCAGATGCATTTGTGCGGTTGTAATGATGTTGATGATGCCATCTCTCTTTCTCTCTATGCATCCTGTCTGCAAATATATCTGCAAATCTCAGGATTCTCTTGGAAAGATGCCAGCCAAGTGTCTTGTGAGCTGAGCTGGCAAAACGTCCAACCGTATGTAAAATACTGGCCCTCCGGTGATATCAGTCTTTAAAAGAGAGCTAATTTCATTTTTTTCTTTTTTCTTTTTTCAAAAGAAGCCGCTTGATAGCTGCACAATTACTCTGCGGTGCCCTGTGCCCTGTTTAAAGGCGCACAGACTTTTATATCAGACGAGAGATTTGTGGATATCTAAATTGGAAGGTAAACCTGTATAAACAGTAGTAATTACCGTGCCATTCACAGGGCCTGTTGTGCTCGTTCGGCAACAGCCACAGTGATTAAAATGAATCTCCATCGACTTCTCCATTAAATTGCTGGCAGTGGCGATCCTTTGACCTTTCCCATTGATTGAACATAACAATCACAATTCAATTGTAATGCAAAGAGAACATTTGTTATAATGTACATGAGATGCATGAGCCATTTCCTAGAGGGTTGTGGTAATCAATGAAGTGACTTCAAAAGGAACCTGCACAAAGACTCATTCTGGTCGGAATCCGCGGTACGTATCGAACCGGGTCTGTCGCATCACTCAATACATTTGCATCCTATAAAAGAAATATATTGTGCTTCCAAAAGCCTCGCTGTCGTTCCGCGCTTGTTACAATAGTACAAATAGTGATGGGTTTGATCCAGCGCTCTGAGCATTTTCTTCTGGGCATTTGTCAGAATGGCAAATGTTGATTTACTTCAAGAAAAATCGAAAAACAAAATGGTGTGATATAATTTCTGACAAAATCAGGCTATTCAAAAACACCTTGTTAAAGTAAACTTTCCAGAAATGTTTGCTTTGACTGGTAAACTCTGAACTACTATTGGCCAGAGATGGTAATGTAATAGTGAGGCCTGTTTAAGTCCTAAAAAAGATCAACACCGAGCTGCTTAATAGTAGACATTGATGTGTAGACATGTATTTCATGTTTAGCTCTTTCGCTGTTCACATTGTTTTTTATTTTATTTATTTTCATTTTTTTGTTAAATCGCCAGTACGCGTCAAAACAAAAATGTCATGACCCCCACAACATTTTGTTGTACAGTACAAACAGAGCATTTGCTTGCTTAATAAATTAATTAGTCAATAGATATAGAAAATAGGTCCATCTCTTTGGTCACACTTTACAATAAGGTTTCATTAGTTAATGTTAGTTAATATATTACTAACTATATACTATATACTAACATGAACAAATAATGAACAATACGTAGTACACATGTTAATAATTAAAGTTCAACATTTTACTAATGTATTATCAAAATCCTAATTCATATTTCATATTCAATCAGCTCCTCCCCTTTTTTTTAAAAAAACAGCCAGTAGTGTTTTGTTTTATCACCACTCTGCTAGTGAGAGTGATTGAGATCAAGTGCATCAAATGAAAAGCAAACGAGAAGCTTCTTGACGGGGGTGGGGCATGTCAGATAGCAGAAAGCATTTGATTGGTTATGATGTGATGAGAAACTGTAGTATGGGTTGTTGAGATTAAAACCGTTGATCTATTTAGGCGGAAGTGACAAAATACAAGCTTTACATGTTGATAACAGTTTTTTAAATCTTTTAAACGCAAACTTTTAGATATTTTAAAAATGAACAATATTAATACTAACATCTAAAAAACTTTATTTTAATTTCATGGGACCTTTAATGCACTGTGAGTGAACATAAACAACATTGAATAATTATATTTCCATTAACCAGGGTGCAAATTATACATTTACAATTAACTTTTTTGGTATTGTTAGCATGTGTAACACATGCTTCAGTGAATCAAACATATGTATTTATTTAAATTTACTAATAAAACATATTGAATTTTCAGTGTTGTGAGGGATATTTAGTGTATTCTGATCTACAGTAGTCCCCAATTAATTATTTCAGAGGTTGCTGTAGGTCACAGTTCAAACTGTGTTTAATTTTACTTTACTTTTAGGCTGAATGAAGATACAAACACCTATTTTACTAGAGAAGTGTCTTGTGAACACTTGCAATGTCTATCAGTCCTCTAAATCTGCTGGATAAGTACATTTTCTTCTGAGACTGATTGGCAAGCTTATGCATTCACAATGGTATGAACCATTATACTATAGGGGTGGTCATATGTATTGCACACATTTTATTATATAAACTATTAATATTATTATTAAAGATACAGATCAGAGAAAACTATTTCTTACTAGAGCTGTATAACGTATTGGACATTGCTTGTTCATGTCAATAAATGCTTTAACTAACATTAACTAATACAAACTTACTGTAGAGCAAGTATTCTTTTTCAACATGAACATGTTTTATTAAAATAAAATATCAATCAATCCATCAATTGTCATAAGCCCCATTTCACACAAATTTACTGATACATTTCTGGTTCATTACCATCAAGAGATTATGCATAAAAAGGCTCTTAAAAAAATAAAATAATAACAACAGTAAATTCATTCTGGCAATTTAAGAGAAGGTGTAACATTACCTGTAAATTAACAGCAATGTTGTCTGTGTGAACGAGTATGAGATTACCAGAATGAGCATGTACAAGATCAGAACTCCTGCTCAAGCATAACATTCTGAAACAAAATGCATTTACTGTTTGACACTGCCATGACCATCGCATAGTCATATATGTAGATATATGTAGCTACATACCTAAACATGCCTTTTATTCAGCTGCACTGTCCTACAGTTCAATAGTTTAATACAGGGGCGCCGCTAGGGGGGTCAAAAGTTAGGACGATTCTAAGGGCCCACGCCGTTTTGGGGCTCCCTGAGTTACTATTAGAGCTTGCGCAGTAATCAGTACCACTCCTAACCTACAGGGGTCTGTATGTAGGATTGCCGCAGGTTATAACCAACATCTTTGTACTTTTTCAAGCTACTTTTCCCACCATCTCTCATCTTCATAGTCATCCACTGTTGCTGTAGCTTGCATGCATTCCAGTTTGTTTTTTCACAAGCAGATGTCTTTGTCTACCTTGTGAATCGACGTCCCTAATTCATGGTTTCCACTTTGTGGAAAATAAAATGTAAATGCTCATGTTCAAATACAAACATTTTATGAATATGAGTAAAAGTTGATTCCCCACTGCGTGTATGTTTATTTCGGCATTGAAAGGAAAGCGTGCTGGTTAGATTTTCATATTCATCAGAATCTTTTGCTAACAGATATTTTTAACTTCTTTTCACCCCTACATTAAGAACTGAGCAGATCTTTGCTGTGATGAACTTTTGTTCCAAATGCAACTAAAATGCAATGCACGTGGCACAGAGATTTTTTTTAAATTATGTTTTTCTCTGCGCATCCATTGATTAGTAACATCTGTATGTGACAGCAGTGCGAGCAACACGTCTGGTTGTAAAGCTCTATTAAACTTGTGGCAAAACTAGTCTGCAGCTGATTACTTTTACATAACTCTACTCCCCCCTCTGACCACGAAGGCAAAGCTCTGTGAAAAAGCCGTCTTCTAATCAGCATTTAATTCTGATTTTAAGAGCAGTGCTAGATCATGCATTTCAAAAAAATGAAGAGTATGTGAATAATGTCCTTAAGGGAATCGGGAGAATTGAGAGATTATAGTTTACACGCACATTAAACAGATTAAACCAGTCAGATCTCAAAAGGCAGTTTTATCGAATGGAGAAAATGTAGTATGCTAATTGGGTAAAGTCTGGTGCTGAAATTACACACGACTTCTTCTCACTGCGTGTAGATTTAAGGGTAAAGTTTGATTAAAATCGCACAGCTAATCAGGGACAGAAGGTCGAAAAACATTCCCTGAATGAAAGCGCGTTGGGCGCACCAAAAAGTCATTGTCTCCGAGAAACTTCTGCGATGACAGATTCAATTCCATTTTGTAAATGTTTAATAAATGTTATACAAACACGGCCGCCTATCTGACTGTATTCACAAAACAAAGGGAAACTTTAATTGCTTTAATCATCCCGAGCTTTGACGTTGTTATTGGCTTTAAAAATAGCAGTTAACAGTAACTGTCTTGTAAAGGAAATTGAACCGCATTTGCGAAATGATCCCCAATTAAGATATGGCCGGCGAAGTTGAACAGGGGTGTTGTGTCTGAGAAAAGCAGTCGATGCCATACAAAGCTATTTAATTAGCTGAAAGGCCCAAAGAAAACAGCCAGTCTAATATGTATCACTTTAATCAAATTTAAAGTGATTGCATCCCGTTTGAAGATTCCAGCACACGGATGTGTTCATTAACAGATATGTGGCCTGTTTCTCACAGAAACCACTCTTAATCGTCAGGAAACTCACTAAAGCCAGTCTGCAGCCAGCGTGTCTTTAGTGTTCACTAATGTGTTTCAGCATAGCGCAGTGCTACCTTTAATCTGCACTAAAGGGAAATAATGCGTTTCCTGCCTTATTTACCATGCTTACTTAACAAGTGCTGTACAATTAGAATTGTTAATAGATTGAGAAAAACAAAAGGACTTTGAAGGTGGGAAAGTGCTGACATTATTTCGCGGGGGAAAAGCACCCCTGAGAAAAAAAAGGTCTGCAATAAATGTAGTTTCCTGCACAGCTCCTCAATGAAACGCCGCTCGCTCTCATTAGAAATGCCATAGAAGACATAAATCAAGGACAGTAAAAATTTTATTGCCTCTGCGTTAAATTACGCACTTTGCGTGTCGGACAGCAACTGTGTAAACACTGTAATTTCGCTTGATTCTCGTTAAATGTATGCAGACTTTTTACAATCCATAAACAGATCCGGAATAAAAGTTAATAAATGTCAAAATTTGCATTCGGGGGAAAAAAGCATCTTGCTGCATTTTTGCAAATATCAATCTATGAACCTTTCAACATTTTGTCAGACAAAATGCTAATTGTACCTTTAGGAATTTGGGACACGGTGACAAGAAATGAGATGCCCTGTCCTTTTAGATGTGGAAATCAACTGGGGTAGCATACAGAAAGCCTCGCCATGGCAAAGCAAACACCGCCAGACACGTTTTCTATGTGGAATTATCAGCGCATAATGACACATCTCTCTTAGATAAAAATACTGCTTCTCCCAGTTGGAGAACCCAATAACTCAGAACCATGAATGCATAATGGCCTATTATCAAATTACAGAGTAATGTAAATAAATCTGTATAAACAACTGTAATTATAAATTATCCAGCCTATGAACACACACTATACATGCATTATTATTAGGTTTAAGTGTTTTTTTTTAGTAGTAGTACTTTAATTACATTAACTAATTAGCTTACAATTTACTAACAAAATAAAAGTTATTTATGTCTATTTTGCAGCAGAAAGACCGAAACACTATTTTACTGCAATACTGAGTATTAATAATTCCTTACACTTATATAGCGCTATTCCACACTCAAAATGCTTTACACATTGGGGCGAATCTCCTCATCCACTACAAGTGTGCACTATCCACCCGGATGAAGCGATGGCAGCCATATTGCACCAGACCGCACACCACACTCCAGCTGATTGGTGGAGAGGAGACAGAAAAGAGTGGTGAAGCCAATTATCATATGGGGAGGTTTAGGAGGCCACGATAGACAGAGACCAGTGGGCAAATTTGGCCAGGATACTGGGGTTAAAACCCTACTCTTTTCGAAGGACGTCTTGGGATTTTTTTTATGACCACAGAGAGTCAGCACCTCGGTTTTACGTCTCATCCAAGAGACGGCGCTTACTGAGCAGTATAGAGTCGCCTTGACTGTCCGGGGGTGTTAGGACCCACACAGACCACAGGTTGAGCGCCCCCTGCTGGCCTTACTAACAGTTTTGGAGTCCTGAGAGATTCATTACATCCATTGTAACTTAATTTAATGTTCACTAAATGTACTGTATGCACACTTTTCTCATTAAATGCTTACATACATTAATTAACACTTTAGTAGTTTTGTTTTTAAATTAATTTATTTTTATTGTCTGTGAAGTAGGGCTGCACGGTGGCGCAGTGAGTAGCACGTCCACATCACAGCAAGAAGGTCTCTGATTGGAGCCTTGGCTGGGTCAGTTGGCGTTTCTTTGTGGAGTTGGCATGTTCTCCCCTTGTTCACGTGGGTTTCCTCTGGGTACTCTGGTTTCCCCCACAAGTCCAAAAAACGTGCTATAGGTGAATTGGGTTGGCTAAAATGTCCATTGTGTGTGTGTGTGTGTGTGTGTGTGTGTGTGTGTGTGTGTGTGTGTGTGTGTGTGTGTGTGTGTGTGTGAATGTGTATGGATGCTTACCCAGTGATGGGTTGCAGCTGGAAAGGCATCCGCTGCGTAAAACGTGCTGGATAAGTTGGTGGTTCATTCCGCTGTGGCGACCCCGAATTAATAAAGGGACTAAGTCAAAAAGAAAATGAATAAATGATAATTCAATATAAATGAAAAATATATATATTTTTAACAGCTAAAGTTATTTTTTTACATTTTATCTTATATTATTATTTTGCATTGATATTTAATTGGAGCACCAAAAACTAGTTTTCATTTCATGCTCTTTTTAACTATTGCAACTTTATAGTCATTTAAAAAAAATATTATTATTTTGACTTATTTTATTTATTTATTGTGTATATTTTTTTTTATTTTAATGTGAACATGCATTTCTCTCTCTCTCTATATATATGTATAAACACACACACAGTTGAAGTCAGAAATATTAGCCCCCCATGAATTATTGGGCCCCCTGTTTATTTCATTTTTTTCCCCAATCTTTAACAGAGAGAAGATTTTTTTTAACACATTTCTAAACATAATAGATTTAATAACTCATTTCTAATAACTGATTTCTTTTATCTTTCCCATGATGACAGTAAATAATATTTTACTAGATATTTTTCAAGATGCTAGTATTCAGCTGAAAGTGCATTTAAAGGCTTAACTAGGTTAATTGGGTTAACTAGGCAGGTTAGGGTAATTAGGCAAGTTATTGTATAACGATGGTTTGTTCTGTAGACTATCAGAAAAAATATAAAGCTTAAAGGGGCTAATAATTTTGACCTTAAAATGATTTTTTTTAAATTAAAAACTGCTTTTATTCTAGCTGAAATAAAACGAATAAGGCTTTCTCCAAAAGAAAAATATTATCAGACTTAAGCTGAAAATTTCCTTGCTCTGTTAAACATAATCTGGGAAATATTTAAAAATAGGAAAAAAAAAAAAATGAGTACACCCAAATGTATATGTTAGAGAAAAATATTAAATACAATTTTTTAAAAAGAGGAAAAATCAAGAGAAGCAAAAAAATGTAAAAACATTTGTTGCAATTTTGTAGGTTGTAAGTTTTTAGCAATATTTTGCTTGAATTTAGTTGTATTATCTTTCAATTTCTGAACATGTTTGGTGATAAAAATATAATTTTAATAAATATGTCTGTTTAATAAATTTGTTTCTTTAAATGCACCAAAATACATCGCCTATATTCACCGAGAAATGGATAAAAATATTCATTTTCAAAATGGGGTGTACTCAATCATGCTGAGCACTGTATATATACAGGGGGTAATAATTCTGACTTCAACTGTATATAAAGAATATAAATGTAAATATAAAAATGATTTAGATAATAAACTATATATGTGATTAAATAGATTTTTTTTAAGATTAAACCACTTTGTGTAGTAAATTGTAAATCTTGTGATGCTCCAGCACGTTCAGGTTCCTTCCTCATCTGTTGTCCCATCATTCCGACACAGAGGCTAATTTAACAAGGGAGAATTAGGAGTGTAAAAAGTGCTTACACAAAGGTTTCCACGTTATTTGCTTGGAATTGATTTTAACACTTAAACAGAATCCTAACTAAGGGCTTATGTGGACCAGGCCATCTGCATTTCTTCAGAAACACACACACACACACACACACACACACACAGATACATGCTGGTCTACTGACATCTAGAAACGCAGAAGCTGGCAATGTATTTCCAAACAAAGCATAATTTGTTTATTTCTACCCAACAAACATGCTGTACAGCGTCCTTATGAGCGATTAGCAATGTTGTTCTTCAAAGGTCCTTAAGAGGAGTTTGATGCAGTTCTCGCCCGTCCTCCCATTAATCCAAGCTCAGTTAAGAGTCTGCCATCTGGACGTGTGTTGCCAGCGATAAATATGATTTAGAGTTGATTCCGACATGCGAGTGAGTGTGTGTGGATTTCAGAATTAAAGAGCACAAACAAATGTGGAGTACAGAGCAAATTAATACCTCTCATTTCAGAGCTCCACAACAAAACCCCACCCTTAATTACAGCCTGTAATCATTTCCCCAAACACAAATATCAAGGAATTCAATTACCATCACAGAGCTCTTGCAAAAATAAACTGATGGCATAACTATAAAATATCTCCTGACACGTGTCTGGATGATTCTGGATGTTCCTCAAGGCATATGAAGCTGTACACTAGTTGTTTCTTGACTATATGGGGATTAAGTTATTTTAGCATCCGACATCATTTTGTGAAAGTGTAACGGCATGTGTGAATATCAGATAATGTTGGATCTAATTACCTTCTGTGTGTGCCTCGGTTGTTTTTCAGCTGTGCCAAGCAACAGTGACCTCTACAGGGACTGAAGATGGAAAAGACAGATACACTTTTGACTTCCTGCTGGAAACTCCTTGAAGGGAAGAAAAACAGAGGATCTTGAAAAAGAAAAAGGATATTCAAAAGCTATAAATCACTGTGAATTAATTAAAGGTTAAATAAATATGCTGTAAAAATACTAAGTGGATTGTGATACAAAACATGCAAAGTACAGGACAATAAAAATAGAGAAATTAAAAATAGAAGCCTCCTTTATTCCTTTATCTGGGTTTCTGCAGGTTTCACAGACTTTTTACGACCTTTTTAAGACCATTATGATGAACATTTCGGACTTATCCAGGGCTAAACGCTAAGGATTTTTTTTCTAATGGTATAGTTGGGCCAAGGAAAAAGATTGTCCCATTGAAACAAATTTAATTTAGTTACATCTTAACCACATATTTTAAATGTGTCAAAACAAGCAAAATCTAGTTAAAATATTTGTAAAACTATAATAAGCCAAATTTATGCAAATAAAAGTGAATGTAAGAAAGATAATTACACCATTTTGGTAAATAATGGAGCTATCAAATGTTTTATTTAGATTGGATTATTTGGTAAGTGGTCGGCATGACTGGGTAACTTTACATAAAAGAAAATTAAGACCTGTTTAAAATTATTTAAGACCTACAAAACAAAAAATCTGTAAATTTAAGACCTTTTAGGGCCTAAGATTTAGTTTTTGAAATTTAAGACATTTTAAGACTTTTTAAGACCCCGCGGACACTACGCGGTATATTTTCCAGTAGCTCACGTTTTTTTTTTAAAAAATGTATTCTGTAATACTTAAAATTTATTAAAAGAACTGCATGAAAATTATTTTAAAATAAACAAAGATTTTCACAAAGGTATATCCAAATTGTTGTTTTTATTGTCAACTCTTCATATTAGCATGTACATTTTAAGCAATTTACACACATAAACAGACACACACACCGACCAATTAATACTCTCAACTGCTACTACATTGTAGAAAATTTGTGGCAAGAAAATATTTGGATTTTGCACTACAAGTTTTCATAACTAATGTCGATGTTACCATTTTATTGGAATTATTGGTAACTAGCAATTTCTGAATTACAAGTTTCATTTTTGTAAATATATTTTATATATATATATATGTTTTTATATTTAGTTTTTGTAATCTGTTTCAAAATACATATTTGTTTTTTTCAATGAATGCATGAATTTACATAAATGAATTTTATTTATATTATTATTTTGCAATAATATTTACCAAAAAAAAAGTAAATTAATTTCATGCTTTTATTTAACTTCTGCAACTCTACAGTAATATAAATTATTATTTGTTAATAATATTTAACATTTTTTATGTTCAAATTTATTTTGTCAACTAATATATACCGTTGAAGTGAGAATTATTAGCCCCCTTTGATTTTTTTTCTTTTTAAAATATTTCTCAAATGATATTTAACAGAGCAAGGAAATTTTCACAGTATGTCTGATAATATTTTTTCTTATGGAGAAAGTCTTATTTGTTTTATTTTGGCTAGAATAAAAGCAGTTTTTATTTTTTAAAAACATTTTAAGTTCAAAATTATTAACCCACTTTAAGCTATATTTTTTCAGAACAAACCATCGTTATACAATAACTTGCCTAATTACCCTAACCTGCCAAGTTAACCTAATTAACCTACATAAACCTTTAAATGTCACTTTAAGCTGTATAGAAGTGTCTTGAAAAATATATAGTAAAATATTATTTACTGTCATCATGGCAAAGATAAAAGAAATCAGTTATTAGAAATGAGTAATTAAAACTATTATGTTTACAAATGTGTTGAAAAAACTCTTCTCTTCGTTAAAAAAAATTGGGGGAAAAATAAACAGGGGGTCTAATAATTCTCACTTCAACTACAGTAAAAATAATAAAATAAATGATAATAAAAATGATATAAAGTATTTGTGTTATACAGTATATAAGTAAACATATTCCATATAATTGTGAAGTTTAGTAGCGATACACTGTGCTTGTTTAAAAAAATATGATGCAAAGAAAATGCATGTAATTAAAGCTGCAATTACATACTGTAAATTAATTTGCATATAAAATTAAATAGTAAACAACTTATTCCATTGTTATATTCATCTAAACAGTCCCTAACCTTAACCACATCCCGCCTAAGTCTACCTTTTAAATGGTAGATAATAATAATAACCGTCATCCTGTCATCTATTATATTGTTTAGTACATAATAACCCAAGATGGCTTCATCTGTCCAGCGGTGCAGGAGCAGATCTCCCTGAAGATGAAGTCTTGGACAGGTCCAGGTGTGACGCCAGCAAAGCCAGCAAGTGTTGCCAAGACATTTCTCCCTCGCTTCTAAACTTCAGCACAGAAGGACAAAGTGCCTTTCACAGAGAGAGAGAGAGAGACGGGAGAAAAGAGAGGGTGCCAAACAACACTAGCCACAGCCAAAGCGCCGTATCAAGCCGGAGGAATGACTGATGGAAAGATAAGGGACAAACCAAAGAGAGCAGACCAAACAGGAAAAGCAGGCGAGCAGCAAATGGAGGGGTGTAGCCGGAGCGCATGGTGGACGCTCACGTTGCATGGATCTGCTTTTGTTTAGTGCACACAAGAAAAGGTCTTATAAAAAAAACATTCCGGTAACTTCTCTTTGTGGTGGATGTAAAAAAAAAAAAAAAAAAAAAAAAAAAAAAAAAAAAAACTAAATAGCAGTTCTAGGGCTCTGTGATATCTGCAATGTGGAGTGAACAACTGGATGCAGTCATATAAATGGAATTTACTGTAAAAAGTCTGGTTTTGGAAAAATAAATCAAAAATAGTACTGTAAACTATCAAATCGCATAATTAAAATACAAAACAGGCTTTTACTTTACAATCTTTAAAAAGATTTCAGTTGTTTTTACAGTAATATTTATAATCTAGGTAATAAGCGTTTTGTCTTTACCTTCCACACACAGTCAGAATTATGATATTATCTCTTGAATACTAAAGAAGGTATTTTAAAGAAAGCTAAAAATCTGTAATCATTGATTGCAGCAGGAGGAAAAATCATATACTATGGAGGTCAATGGTTAGAGGTTTCCAGACTTTTTCAAAATATCTTTTGTATTTAACAGAAGAAAAAAACAGGCTTGAAACAAGTGAAAGGAAAGTAAGACAGAATTTCAGTTTTGTGTGAAATATCACTGTAACTTCTTCAAAATGCATGCTGTTAACAAAATCATTGTCGAAGCATTGGACTGCTGTACACTGTAAAACCATGTACAGTAAAACAGTCAACTTTATCAAATGAAACGAGTGTAGTTAACTCAAAATTTACTGAAAGGTAATTCTCCTCATTTGATAAGAGTTTTGAACTCAGTTTGAAGGTAATGACTTAATTACATACTTCATTACTTCAACTTAAATGGAGTAAGTTCAGAGTACTCATATAGATTAGTTTAACTCAAATGGTTTGTTGCAATGTTTCCTCAAATGGTTTGAGTTGCCTTAACTTATAGGGGTTTACAGTCCTCAGTTGGTTTGAGTTCTCTACATTCATTGGGTTTTACTGTGCTCAAATTGCTTCATTTACTCAAATAGATTAAGTTCACAGAACTCATTAGGATTAGTTTTTGAACTTAAATGGTTTGTTGCAATCGGTTTCCTTAAATGGTTTGAGTTACCATAACTTATTGGGTTTTATAGTAAATGAATACATATATTAAAACGCTACACATGGGAAATTATAATATATTTACAGAAAGTAGAAATGTTTGAGCAATAAATCTTTATATCAATCATTTATACAGATGTATATACAGTAGATCCTCTCCTACACTGAAAAAAAGTATTGATTGAATTTACTATATTATTTAAGGTAAGTAGTTGCAAGCAATTTATTTGGGCTGAATTTAAACAAACAAATTAAGTTGAACATTACTAATTTTAATTTTTTCAAAAAAAAAAATTCAGTGTATATTAAAAGTAAAATGTGCTAAATAAAAAAAATAAAAAATTATGAAAATATTTTGAATGCATTAAAAAATACAACATAATTCATAGAGTAGCTAAAGACATAATTGCAAAAGCTGTAAAATGGTCTAAAATTAATATACGATCATAAAATGTGAAAATGATTATATAGACTTCAATTAATATGAAGCTTTTAATATACTGCGGAAAAAATGAAATTGCACAATTTTGGAAAAATATGTTTTTAAATAAGCTGCATCTAGTAAGCAGATCGCTCAAGTATAATGAGTAGTTAACCTATTTACTACTAATATTTGAGCAATCAATCTCTATATCAATCAGATGTGCATATACAGTAGATCCTCTCCTACACTGAAAAAAAAATATTCACTGGATTTACTACATTTTTTAGGGTAACTGGTTGTAAACTATTTATTTAGGCTGAATTTAAACAAACAAATTAAGTTGAAGATTACACAATTATTTAAATTGTTTGCAACAATTTTGCAAAAAAACATTTATATTGCAAAATAAAATGTGCTAAATAAATAAATAAATTAGTTTAAAAAAATACTATTAAAACATTTTAAATGCATTGAAAATACGACATAATTCAGAGTACCTATAAAGGCATAATTGTTTAAGCTGTAAAATGATCTAAAATAAATATCCAATTGTAAAATGTGAAATTGTTTATATGACTTCAATCAATATGACGCTTTTTTGATATATAGAAAACTGTGAGAAAAATGAAATTGCACAATTTTGGAAATAATAATTTTCAAATAAAAATGAGATCAATATCTATATATACCAGATGTATATACAGTAGATCCTCTCCTATATTGTAAAATAAAATGTTCTAAATAAATAAATAATCTAAATTATGAAACATTTTAAAGGCATAAAAATACAACATGATTCATAAAGTATCTAAAGACCTAATTGTTTAAGCTGTAAAATGATCTAAATTTTATTTCAAATTGTAAAATGTGAAATTGATTATGTTTCATGACTTTTCATGAAGATTTTTGATATTTACAAAACTGGGGAAAAACTGAAATTGTACAAATAAGTTGCAACTACTGTAGCATGCATCTGGTAAGCAGATCGCTCAAGCATAATGAATAGGTAACCTATTTAAGATTTAACCAAGAATGTGGACATTCTGTGCTGTTTTTTCCCCTCTCTGTGCACAAATCCATGTTGTGCCCTATTCCCCACTGCTGCCGAGTTTTCTTTTATGCATTCACATTCAGTTCGGCAACATCCAATCCTCCAGAGAGCCAGTATTGTCCTCCTGCGTGTCCCCTGGGTTTGCCATCACAGAGATGCATCTCTCACGCACACAATATAACACCCAGAAGATCTCCTTTTAAACGCTCGCACGCAATTTCAGGAAGATTAATTAAAACGCTATTAAAGCCGCTGCTGATTGTGTTGATTCTCAAAGACGTTGCAAATTATTCCACTTTTACTGAGGCCTTAAACAAACCGTCTCAATAGCCTTTCACTGATTTCGGCCACTGAATAAGAAACATCTGTTATGTCATTATATGCAGGAATAAAAGGGAAAGAGTGTTTTGCAGCAGTTGATCTGCAACTGTAGTGTTACGAATGTATTAGCAGTGTGGGTTTATATTGACGTGGCACAAGCATTTTCAAAGGCCGTGGTTTGCTCTGCTGGACTTCAATGTGCAGTCTGTGGTGCATAAAGTGAAACATAAGGCCTGGCAATGATGCTTTGTCTAATAGGATACCAAGCCTGGGGCGTTAAGGGAAAAGCATGCTTATTGTGGATTAAAACAAAGAAAAATAAGAAGAAACAAACTGATAGAAATGCAAACCCAACACCCAAAAAAATAATGCATATTATCATTTTATAGCCCCCCACTATGCTTTGCAAACTACAGTAAAACTGTTTTAAATAGAAACAGTAAATTACTATTGAAAATTTGCATTGTTTTCTACAGTATATTACTTTCGAAATTTGACAATTTCACACCACATCTGCTGTATTTGTTGAAAAGCTACTTGAAACTGAAATTAACCAAGTGACTTTTTTTCCTTATACATGGAAAAACATTGATGTAATCACTTGGGTCACTACACAAAGAAATGTGAAATATTTGAAAATGTATTATACCCATATAAGATCATCAAAATTGCAAAATGTTGTCCCAACTAGTCTAGCTGTGCCAGGAGACATTTTTGAGTTTGCATGTTCTCCCTGTGTTCACATGGGTTTCTTCCAGGTGCTCCAGTTTCCCCCACAGTCCAAAGACAATTTGGTAAACTAAAATAGCCATAGTGAATGAATATGTGTGTGAATGAGAAAGTGGATGTGTGTTTCCCAGTACCAGGTTGAGGCTGGAAGGGCATCCACTGCTCAAGATAATTGTTGGTTTATTCCACAGTTGCTACCCCTGATAAATGAGGATAGTGAGTGAGTGAGTGTTTGCTGACATATTATTATTTACTTTTTAATTTGGTTGCTAGATATTTCTAACCTTTATATATATATATATATATATATATATATATATATATATATATATATATATATATATATATATATATATATATATATATATATATATATATATACATACTGTATACATACATACATTTTTTTTTTTTTTAAGAGAACCGTTTAGGGTGACTTGATCCAAAAGTGAATCAGACTTTCCCAAAATTCAAGACAGAATCTTCTATGATGATGTGATTCACCAGGATCAATCAAACTTTTCAAATCATGACACACTGAAGAGTCATTTAGGATGACCTCATTTAACGGAATGAATCAAACTTCCCAAAACTATATATAAAATAGAATCATACATCATTAAACAGAATGAAACTGCCTTTCTAAAACTTTATAAACAATAAAACAGTCATTTAGAATGAACAGATTCAATAGAATTAACAGCAGTGTTGGGGTACTCCAACTTGAGTCCAATTTTGATTGGACTTGGACTTGTCATGGACTCAGATAAAGTTGTACTCGGACTTGACTTAGACTTGACATTTTGGAAAATATCACAAGTACAGGCGAGTCCACATCATCTACAACAATTAAAATTTAATAAATAACAGCATGAAATTATAACAAAAAATTTATGAACTCTCTGGCTGAGAGAGTTTAAAATATTAATTTAACAGTTTAAACAATTGGTTGATGGGTGAGTCCACCCCTGCATGAGCTGAGGTCACTGAGGTAGTTTGCAAGCTCCGCAATGGCAAAGCAGTGGTGGTGGATGAGATTCACCTTGTGTATCTTAGGTCTCTGGATGTTGTGGGGCTGTCTTGGCTGTCATGTCTCTACAACATCACATTGAGGTCGGGGACAGTATCTCTGGACTGGGCAACTGTAGTGGTGGTTCCCGTTTTTAAGAAGGGGGACCAAAGGGTGTGCTCCAACTATAGGGGGATCACACTCCTCAGCTTCCCGGGGAAAGTCTATGCCAGGGTACTGGAGAGGAGGATCTGGCCGATGGTTGAACCAAGGATCCAGGAGGAACAATTCGGTTTTCGTCCGGGCCGTGGTACACTGGACCAGCTCTATATCCTCACCAGGGTCCTCGGGGGTTAATGGGAGTATGCCCAACCAGTCCACATGCGTTTTGTGGACTTGGAGAAGGCATTCAACCGTGTCCGTCGTGGCATTTTGTGGAGGGTGCTCGGGCAGTATGGGGTCAGAGGCTCTCCGGTCAATCTATGTTCCTACTCTTACCTATGGTCATGAGCTTTGGGTCATGACTGACAGGACAAGATCTCAGATACAAGCGGCCGAAATGAGTTTCCTTTTTAAGGGTGGCAGGGCGCACTCTTATGAATAGGGTGAGGAGCTCTGACACTCGGGAGGAGCTCAGAGTAGAGCCGCTGCTCCTCCACATCGAGAGAAGTCAGCAGAGGTGGCTCAGGGCATCTGTTTTGGATGCCTCCTGGACGCTTACCTAAGGAGGTGTTCCAGACATTTCTCACCATGAGGACGCCTTGGAGAAGACCAGGACACACCGGAGACACTTTGTCTCTCTGGCCTGGGAACGTGTCTGGGGAGAGGGAAGTCTGGGGTTCTCTCCTAAGACTGCTGTCCCCGTGACCTGGCCCCGGAAAAGCGGCAGATGAATGGATGAACAAGTTTAAACAATTGTTTGTATTATTATTATTATTTTCAATTTTATGACGTAGGAGGCACCATGGCTCGGTGCTTAGAACTGTTGCCTCACAGCAAGAAGGTCACTGGTTCAAGTCTCCGCTAGGCCAGGAATGTTTCTCTGCGGAGTTTGCATGTTCTCCCCTTGTTGGCATGGGTTTCCTCTGGGTGCTCCGGTTTCCCCCACAGTCCAAAGACATGTGAAAGACATACAGGTGAATTGGGTAAAAAAAATTGCCCGTAGTGTATGAGTGTGTGTGTGAATAAGTGTGTATGGGTGTTTCCAGCTGTGTTGCAGCTGGAAAATTAATGAATGTATTTCATGACATAATGGACTTGGCAGGACTCAAATCGGATGTTAAGGACTCGGGCTTCAGTCCGACTCGACCCTTTTTGGACTCGTACTCGACTAGTTAAGCACTTGGTCTTGACTTGGACTCAACAAAGGTGGACTCAACCAAAACACTAATGAATAGGCTTTCCAGAATTTACATGAGAGAATCATTTAGGATCAGTATTTATATGGTTGAAATACAATAATATACTAATTATTGTAAATATAATAATAGTTTTTAGAATGAAAGCAATTCACTAGAATCTAGCAGACTTTACATGACTTCAAATGAGAGGGAATCAATTAGGATTAATCGGTTCGGTAGCATTAATCTACATATACAGTAATTGAGAAAAAAGACATCAATTTCACCATGCCTGTAAAAACAGCTTGTTACTTGAAAAGCACCAGGATTTGACACCTAAACACCCTAATAAAATAGATTAAAATGAAGTTAGCAGCATCATTATTTTTTATTCTGTTTTGAGTCACTTTCCAACACGGCTATTTATCTAGCCGCTTTGAGGCAATAATGCTTTAACATTTCTGTTTTTGAAATAAACAATAAATCAATTTATTGAAATTAATCAATAAAGAGCAGCCAAACATATGTACCATTAAGTAAAACCATCTTCACAGTTGCATTGTTACCACGCTCGTGTATCACTCTGCAGTAGCTTTAACCAGTTGTGTGATGCAAATACGCTCAAAAGTCTGGTTACCCCAACAAAACTCTCCCCTAGGATCCTGAAACTCCAAGTTCAGTCTCATTTCCCACTCGGCGCTCGGCAGCGGCGAGTCTTCAGTTCTCTGATCTTCTCTAGACAAAATGAGACGCAGCAGCTCGAACAGAGGGAGCCCAGCGAACGCTATTCCCTGCGCTACTTGAATAGATAATGCTTCTCTTTACTTTCTTTATTCCTTCAAAAAAAATGCATCAGAGGGCAAATATTAATTCTCGCTGTCACCCGGCAAAGCAAGGGGAGCGCGACGCACTCGGCATACCAGCCTGTGTTTTAGCATGATTAAGGCCCACATAAAGGCCTTTCGTGGGCCGCTTTGAACCCTGCCACTGAATTCTTTTTGATTTCTGTGCATATTCAAACTTATTCCCCCGCACTGCTGGAGGCTGATCCTGAAAGACAATGTTAATGAAACATATAACAGGTAAAGACAATGGGATTAGCGTGGTACTAACATAAAGCATCTCCATCCACACAGACGGGTCTGCTCTTCCCCCTTTCTTACAATCATGAATCTTCTATTAACACTAGAATCACTTTTTTCAAATGTAGAAAATAGATTGTCAATAAAATATCAAAGTCTGCCAGTCACCAGTTGCAGCCCAAATGACATACTGTGCACTTGTACACTCAGTCGTGTTTGAGTTTAGTGTCGTACCAAATGGAACGCTAATGTATTTATACTAACCGGAAATTCAAAACTAATTCCATAATGACGTTTAAAAGTTGCTAATTTTGTAAAATAAATGACTATTCATTCATTTTCCTTCGGCTTAGTATCTATTTCAGAGGTCGCCACAGCGAAATTAACCGCCAACTATTCCAGCATATGTTGTATGCAGCATACCCTTCCAGCCACAACCCAGTACTAAGAAACACCCATATACACTCATTCATAAAAACACTCATACACTATGGCCAATTTAGTTAATCCACTTCACCTATAGCGCATGTCTTTGGACTGTAGGGGAAACGGGAGAACCCAGAGAAAACTCACACGAACACGAGGAGAACATGCAAACTCCACACAGAAATGCCAACTGGCCCAGCTGGGACTCAAACCTGTGACCTTCTTGCTGTGAGGCGACAGTGCTAACCACTGAGCCATCCTACCACCAAAATAAATTACTAAAAACAACGATCTGACAGATGACAGATGACAGATTTTGACAGTACAACCACATTCACAATCAGGAGGCGGCATAATTGTGTCTATAGAAGAATTTTGTTCTTCCCCCTCCACTATGTGAGCAAAGCTGTTAAGTACACGAAGTGTTCCACATCCCACACTTCTTTTTATTGGTGGAATAAGTACATCCTCAGTGTATTTAAAGTGCACCTACTCTTAAACTTACTCGATTTATATTACAAAATGCCTATAGAGAATAAATATGCAATTTGGGATGTGTTTTTGACTTTTACTGAAATCGTGTAATTTACAAACTAGACTATTTACAAACCCAACAGACTTTCAATTAAATATCCAAGTCTCACTGTCAAAGATTTGAGTAAAATTATGTTATGCAAAATTTGTTTTCATGAACAGATTATAAACAGGGTATTTACTGTGGGGGAAATAAGTATTTAACGTCACCATTTTTCTCAGAAAACATATTTCTAAAGGTGCTGTTGACTTGAAATTTTCACCAGATGTTGATAACAACCAAAGAAATACACATATGAAATATATATATATATAATTAGTTTACAGATTAAATTAAATGACACAAAGTATTGAACACATGAATAAAGGGAGGTGTAAAAAGACAGTAAAAGCCCAGATAGCAGCTGAAATCTCAGCTGTAAAGTGTTCTTTCACTGTTTGTTTAGCCTGCATTCAGTGTAAAGCTGCACAATTTAAACATTCAAAGATCGTGATCTCAATTCAAACCCGCGCAACATGAATGATAAATGATAATGATTTGCATGTTTATTAATCCCCCGAAACGCTGCATTCAAATCTGCATTTGATCGAGAGATATTCAGTTTTTACACTTTTTCAGTTAGTTACAATTAAATAACACAGAAGTACTGGGAGAACAGTTTAGAGTTCAGATATAAACACTGATGTTTATGGTAAAGATTAAAGTCACCGTTTATTGGAACTTGATGCTGGTGAATGTGGTAGCAATTACATTGTTTAACCAATGGGTGGTGACAAACAACCATCAAAAGTATGTTACTGAATAGGTTTTCAAAAATGATGCACCTATTGAAACATGAAGTTTTATGTGTGAATTGTTGAATCATTAATCGAAAATAAATATGATATGTTGTACAAGATGTTAGATTTCTATATTTAGCATTATCAGGAACAGTAGCAAAGATCATATTTCTTATTGAACACTTTTTTTTTTCAGCTGGTTCTTTCTTGATTTTTATTTTTAATTAAAATTACAGGTTCTGTTTGTTGAAACCAATGGTAGTTACAGTAATATTTTTGTATAAATGGAAAGCAAATGACATTTGTCTCCCCTGTTTTTTGCTAATCCGAAAAATGGTCCGATCCATGACCCAAAAACCGTAGTGTAATCTGAACCTTGAAATTTGTAATCAGTTACACCACTAGATTGTACAAATAAGTACTGTGCAAACAAGTTATAAATTGCATTGAGTATTCAGGCTAAAAAAAATTGTTCATGATTCAAGACATTACTTTGTGAAGACGGGATAGTGGGGATAAGGGATAATGCGGTGACATATATATATAATTTTTGGCCTTATCAATCAGTAGTCATTTGGATTCATATATTTTACCCGCTAGCATTTAAGGTATTCATCGACCACTGGCGGTTCAAGAGTTAAAAAATGCCAATAGTTGTGATTGCTTAAAGCTCGATCTTTGGGCTCCACAAAGATGTGCGTGGAAAGAATCACATCAAGGAATGACATTGACAGAGGAAGTGCTGACTCGCATCAGTGTTTGTCTTTTGATGTGAGAGATCAAATCGATGTACACACTCTCGTCGAACGGCATGCTGGGGAGGGGGAAGATGAGGATTAGCATTTCGCAGCCCCGAGTGTCGAAGGTGCCTGCTTGCCTTAAATCATTAGCATTTACTTCTGCCTGTGCAAAATAATCAGGTTTTACCAGAGTTTTTTTGCAGAGCGAACGATTCTTTTTTGCTTCCTCAATTATTAAGTGGCTACATGTGAAATAGGGAAAAATTAGCAGGTGTGTAAAAATTTTAAAAGATTAAGTGCTTCAAAAGAGTCACCCAGGGGAGAAAACAGGAACGTGAAACTGCTTTGGCAGAAAGCAGGCAGTGAAACAAACGCTCGAGCAGAAAATGGTTATAGGAGACACACTGCCAAGAGTTAAGTGCATTTCTGAAGTTAAAGCAGTATAAATAGAGAGATACGAGAAGGGTCCAAAATCAAGAGTGGTTTGAGAAGAAACAACTCAATTCAAACCCTGCAATGTACTGCAAATACACATTGTGCTCAAAGGATGGCCAATATCACCCACTTACTGTATTCCCACAACAGTGCCTCAGTTATGCGCTGTTCAGGAGTTACGCAAGTTAGTTCTGTTTGGAAAATTAAGCAACAGGGGCTTATTCTTGAAACAAAATACATTTGAACAAATTATTTAAACGCTGCTGAAAAGCCTATTTATTTGTTTGTATTCTTCTCATTTTTCAGTTTAAGATTTTCCTAGACGATGATACATTATATTATGAACTTCAAATTTTAAAGGGCACCTATTTTATCCCTTTTTTCAAGATTTAAGATCAGTCTTTTGTGTTTCCAGAATGTGTCTGTAAAGTTTCAGCTCAAAACACCCATCAGATCATTTATTATACCTTTCAGAACATTAGAATACTCTGCTTTGAACACAATGAAGCGTTTTTTGTTGCCTGTGCCTTTAATGCTAGTTCTCCCTGCCAACCGTTCCCATGTGCCTGTGAGAGTGTTCCTCAATCTCCGCCTCAGCTGATAACAGACTGAGAACTTTCCCAATGATTATTATTTGATGTATTTGTTGTGGAGTTGCATTGATGAGTCACACACAATGTCGTTCACGCACGCACACACACAGTGCGTGCGTTTAACTTTGCACCTTACACGCATATGTGACAGGATAAACGTTGCAGTATGGATATGAGTTATGTTATTGTACAAAATAAACCTGATTTAACATCCACAAACCGGTATTGAAGCGTCTTCTTTTATAATTGTTCTGACATGCGGCTGTGGTGATAAAGATGGTAAATTTGCTGTAATTCATTACAAACATGCACTCTTTTAAAAATGTTTTAAATTTATAAAGCTCATTCTTAATCAGATTTGATGATGATTGATGATCACAGCGAGCTGAACAGATCTTTTAATCCCGGTTGCTTTTGCACACGTCCTGTCTTGTTGATATGATTACACACGTTACTACGAAGACATGTTAATACACGGCTGTCAATCAATTCTGTGGACGGAGAAACCGCACTCCTACGTCACGTTGTGGTGGGCCTCAAAATGGGAGGGGTTTAAATCTATTTTATCTTCAGGAAATTTTTTGAAAGACACTTATTGTCTTTATATCACTTCAATATGAGTGGACACTTCATACCTACACACATACTTCCATAACCTACAAAAGATGATTTTAATCATAGGTGCCCCCTAAGTCTTGTTTTCAGATTTAAAAAAAATTTAATTAAGAGCTTTTAATGCATATAAAAGATTAAATATATCCCAATGGTCAACAAACTAAAAATTATAAGAATTAAATAATTAAAAAAAAAAATTCAGCATCCCTTTTAGTCACTTATTTATTTTTTTCATAAAACAAGACAATGTATCTAATTATATTTTTTCTTGTCAGATAATTGTTATGTATTTTGATTTTCGAATATATCTGTGCTGGGATAAAATACTGAGGTAAAAGTAAAGATAATCTATCACTTTATGTACTTTATTATAATGTAGATTATATGTCATTAGATTATAGATTATATTATTATAGTACATGATATTATTATATGTAGATAGTTTATATATTTTAAATTATTTAATATAAAAATTGTATAATAAAATGCAAAATATATACATATTATCCGAAATCTTACATTACACAGTTAATTATATATTGTTTCTTTACTATTACATCAAACAACACAATAAAATATTATACTTACTTACTCCCAGAGACATTTATATCGAAGACATTTATATCGCCGCACCATATTGGTGTTTCGTAACATCTAGTTAGTTTTATTATGGTGGGTCGCTAGCCCAACGCTCAACCTTCAATATGGAGTAACAAGACATACACTCATACACTACAGACAATTTAGCTTACCCAATTCACCTACAGCACGTCTTTGGACTGTAGGGGAAACCGGAGCACCCTGAGAAAGCCCACGCAAACATGGGGAGAACATGAAATCTCTGCACAGAAATGCCAACTGACCCAGCCTGGGCTTGAACCAGCGACCTTCTTGCTGTGAAGTGACAGCGCTAATAAAATATTATAAACCCAGTAATTCAATTGTCAATTAGTCATGTAAAGTGTATGAAAAACACAGATCTTAAGCAAAATAATCTAAATAAACCTTAACATGATGATCTTGTATGACCTTGAGTGGGTTTATTTAGCAATAAATTCCCACTTAATGTATATTATTGTTATTAACTACTTTCATGGCCTTGAATACCTTGTTCTCCTCTCTCAAGTACAGAAGTACTAATCCTCACAGGCAGCTAATGAATGTATTAGAGTGTGTGTGTGACACAGCACAGAGTTGCAAAGAGTTGTGCAGAAGTGACTTTGCGGTTAAGACTGTTGCGTTTTTCCACACTATTTGAAATCAGAGGGCTCGCTCACAACTCCACGCTAATGATCAAAGTTGAGAGAGGAAAAATCTCCTGAGTGTAAGTTATGAGGATGAGACGAGCAGAGGAAAATGCTTTGCTACCCGGCTTTGAACACTTTTACACTTTCCAATAAGCTTTGTTTTTTAATTGGCTGAAATTAATCTTAGGGATGTAGATGCCTGATTTGCATTCATTAAAACTCAACCAAAGAAGTCATGCTTAATTCCAATCAAATTTGCTTAATTATGCATGGCGAGAGAATCCCAAATGAGCTGCGGATTTTTGTTAGCTTTTCCTTTTTTTTCTATAGCAAATAAAAAGCTTTTTTTTTCTTTTTGTTTCCTATGGCAAATAAAATGTAATGAAGCTGTCTCTTTGTGTTCTGCTGAATGTTGAGGAGCTGGTCTGTGGCACCTTGAGTCTTTGTTGAAAAACAATATTATGGCTAAAGTAATTATAGGAATCTGCATTTTTCATTGTTAATTGTGGATGTCAGCATCATTAATTTTAATTTACAGCGGGCAATAAAATTAAGAATACTTTGTGCTGATGTTTTAAATCATGCCAGCGAAGGCGATGCATTATGCAACTTAAATTTCAAGAAGATATTGATTAGGGCAGATAGCCTTTTCTATGAATCTTAAACAGGCAGATGCAAGATAAAGCCTGAGGTATCACTTTCAGTGGCTGTCACTGGAAAAGGACATCCATAGTCACTCTGATGCTTCTTTGGCAGTGAAAAATAAGTGATGGGAACAAATCGAAGAATAAATATGCAGTAGAAATAAATAGGGATGCGTGCTATATTCTGTAAATTGATGTAAGCAACACTTTGAGTATGACTCTTTGATTTATAACGCCAAAAGCAATGTTGCAATATGCATAGTGAACATTTTTACACCATTAAATCTCTGAAATAAGTCATAAGAAAAGAAAATATAGCGATGGGTTAGAGGAAGCATGTCAAATATGCATGTTAAAATATTTCTATCAGTGGTGTATTTGTTTCAGCCAGGCTCCCATCCATATGTCCAGTGATGTACTTTTTTTTGCTACAAAATATGTGCGACTGGCAGCGTAACAAGAGCACTTTGGGCTGTCTCTATTGTGCGGGACAACACAATGTGCTTGCACCAACACCATTTGATTAATAGCCTCTTTTCTTCTTTGGTGTACAGGATACATCCAGCTGCAAGAAGCTTTGCAGCATTGTACTTGGAAAACAAAAGAAGAATAAAATTGATCTTTCTGGAAACAGAAATCAATGAATAGTCATTTCCTGTTTCATGAATGCTATGTTATAAGAATTGTCTGTGATACTTTAGTTTACATACCAATTCTTACTATGAACAAGTGGCTACCTATTAAGATGTTGGCTGTTTTTGATATTAATGCCCTGCCGAACACCAAACCCTAACCACGAAATTAATGTCTGTTAATAAGTTGCAAATTAGAAGTTTATTGAGGAAATAATCATAGTTGATGGTTTATTTCTAGTGGGAATTGCACCAAAAAATAAAGTGAGGTCAAATTGACCTTTTTACTTTAAAGGGCAAAACTGTGTGTAGGTAGTGTGTTCACTGTCATATTGGAGTGATATAAACCCCACAAGTCTCTTTTTCTAAAATTTCCTGATGGTAAAATAGGACACAAGTCCGACTGATTTTGAGGCCCAATGCAACGGGATGTAGGAGTGCGGTTTTCCCCACCCACGGAATTGATCAACAGATGTCATGTTTCTATAATAACATGTATACACATGTCCACGGAACATCTTTTTTTTGCAAATAAACTGAGATTAAAATATCTGTTCCAACTCTCTGGAATACGCGGCCGACCGGAAGTGCGATATGCACATCAATATATCAGCATTTTTTATGACACTATAGGGTAGGTGTTAAAAATGACAATTTATTGGGTAATTTAATAGATAGCATAAATAATACTCGGTACAACTACTGTTTTTACGTTACTGTGATGGTTGGGTTTAGGGTTGGGGCGGGGGTAGACGTTGATAAAATAAAATTAATGGGTAATTTAATAAATGATATAAATAATTCTCGTTAACTTCCGGCCACAACCTTATCCGATCTAGTAACAACCCAGTAAAATCGCTATGTAATTCCTAACTGCTACAATCGCCACAGCCGCATGGTGTCAGTAAATGCACATATATATGTGTATGTGTGTGTAAACTCCAAAAGGCATTTGTGTGAGACTCATCATTTCAGAAATGCTTGAATAAACTCCACCACAAATATATAAAATAAACTTACTTGGTATTTTTGACTACTGAGCTGTATTTCAGCTTCATCCGTGTCTGTCTAAAGACCTATCTGTTTAGTAAAGCATACACTCAGTGCACCACTTAGCGGGCTTCCACACAGGTTCTGCATCTTGTTTATATACACTATGAACAGCAGCTACGCTAATTATTTTCTTTATTCTCCATTTCCACATGGGGATACCCTTCCCGAGGCCCTCAGACTATGCAGAGTCACTGATTCGATCCAAGACCAACGACGAGATGATCCCAAGGTTTCCATATCCTGGACCAGGCCGAATCCTGAGCAGCTACTGTGGTGGTCATGGAGGAGTGGAGAACATGAGACTGATTCCTGTGATGCTCCAGAGACAGACAAGTCTTCGCTGAGGCCAGCTTCCAGCCTCCGCCACTGAGACTGCAGCTCTGCACAAGACGTTTGGCCAGCGGAGAAATTAAAATGGTCGTGCCCAACTGAGCCTGGTTTCTCTCAAGGTTTTTTTTTCTTCACTTTAGCCATTAATGAAGTTTTTTTTTCCCTCTCCGCTGTCGCCTCTAGCTTGCATGGTTCGGGATCTATAGAGCTGCGCATCGTTGGATTTGCTCTTCAGTGTTTGGACTCTCAGTAGTGATTTTTCAACCACACTGAACTGAGCTAAACTGAACTGAACTTAAACACTACAAACTGAACTACACTGTTCCTATTTACTATGACCCTTTATGTGAAGCTGCTTTGACACAATCTACATTGTATAAGCGCTATACAAATAAAGGTGAATTGAATTGAAAAATTGAATTGAATCTTTATCACTGACGGCTGTTTATCTAACATTGCAACAATGCATGAGAAGCAGACATGCATATGGGAGCGAAGAGAAGCAGCTCATTTGGATTTAAAGCCACAGGATACAAAAACAGCTGTACTCAAGACAGCAAAATGGACAGATTCTGGAGGCTATAATAAATAATCTGATGGATATTTTGAGCTGAAACTTTACAGGCACATTCTAGAGACAACAAAGGTTTTTCTTACAGCTTGTAAAAGGGATCAAATAGGTGCCCTTTAAAAATGGCAAGGACATGATGGTTATTTAGGCTTTATTTTGCCGCATAACATTGCACTTTTAATCAGAAAGTTTATATTTCAAACTACACAACTAGATAAATGTTAAAATGGCCAATAGGAAGGGAACCGAATATTATTTATTCACCCTCACCATTCACTTTTTCCCCCCTCTGTAATTTGATTAAGAATGTTAAAAGCAGCATTGGGCCGATTTACATATATTTTTTTGGTCACACTTTATTTTGATGGTCCGTTTGTTGAATTTAAGTTACATTGCCACTAAATCTCATTAGATTATAAGTATACTGTTAGGTTGGGGTTAGGATTGGGCTTAGGGTTAGTGTAAATTGGCATGTACTGGCAAAGTTTCTTAAAGTCAGTTAAATGTCTGTTGAAGAAGCAGTATCCACAGATATTAAGCAGACAGTCTACTAATACTTAAATGGACCATCAAAATAAAGTGTTACCTATTTTTTAATATGATGTAAATTGTAATCAAATAAGAACTATTTGTAATCTTATTTGAACAACTAGGTGTTGACTTGCATTATATGAGAAGCCAAGGACCATAATTTTAGCAAAAAATCTTCATTAAAGTTCTACTGAAGAAAAAAAAACACCTACATCTTGGATGGCCCGCGTGCGAGTAAATCAACAGCAAATGTTCATTTTTTGGGTGAACTATCACTTTAAGAAAGCAACATACTATAAGAAATTGTCAGATTTGTTGTTTTTTTTTTCTTTCACAGAAACAAAAACATTACTGCCAAGGAATAAACAAAAAAGCCATCACAGCCAAGCATGGTTATAATTGCCATGTTTGTGGGCTCCGGTTAGATTTATGTCTAGAAAGATTTGCCTGTGTCTGTTCTGCATACAGGACTATTATTTCTTGGGGGTGATTGTGTTGCTATCACAAAAGCTTCTGTGCTCGATTGTTCTGTTTGGAAGTTGGAGGGCTGCCCGTGGCCTTTTTTTATTACTCAGGCAACTCCAACTATCAGCTCCATTTTCCTCTTCCTGCTTTTTTCCTGTCAGACACTGAGACAAGTCACTCCAATGTAACAATGAGGGTGATTTCATTTGACTTATCACACACTGTAACTGCTAAACCAGCTGCCCGGACTTTGATCCAATGCACTTCCTGCAATGGGCTTCCTACAACAGACGGTAAACAGGCTAAAAGTATGCAGCCATTACTTCTAAGCAGCGCAAACATTTCAGATTGATTATTTTACCTGTTGCCTGTCTCCCGCTGGAGATAAAAGAAAGCAGGCCTGCTGTAACAGTGCTCTAACCTCCGCGTTTCTCCAATGCAAATCTTCAGACAATGGTGTTAATTCAGCCATGTGATCGCTGAATACCACAGAGGCATTAGCACAGGAAACCATACGGACGTGTAGCGTTAGCACACTTCTGAGGGGAAAAAAAATAGCCAGAACGGTTTGGGAAATGCCCTTTTATTAATACCACTGTCCTTCGTTTTCCCGAAGGTTAACACGTAGCCATTACTTCCATTGTATTGCGAATGAGAGAAAATAAGTCACACGCGCTCTTAAGGGATTTTCCTTTCTCCATTAACCATTCTTTCTTTTTCTTTTTTTTCCACAAGGGGCTAAATCACTGACATCGCTTTAGGCTTTCTGGTCAACACGGTTGAATATAAAAGACTGGCGATTAATTCAGCAATCTGTGACATCATTGTGTGAATAATTCATTCTGAAGGCCAGATAAGAAATGATCTGTGTGGAAATTAATAGCGCTTATTTAATAACATTCTCTCCGACGGATACTCCGCACTGCACTACGGCGCTGGAGTTGCCGAGAAGAGAGGGTTCAAAAATCAAGGCGCATGATTCATTCGCACTCCTCTGGTAGTTGAGTTTGATGGATCATTCTTAAAAGCGTCGTCGCTAATCTTCGGCTCCTCTTTTTTAGGTTATTCACAGATCAGTGAGTTTTCCGGCTAATCCGGGTTTTGATGCTCCCCTGTCTGTGTACATGGTATTCATCATATCTTGACAAGAGGAGTCCTTCAGACAACAAATAACCTTCAGCGAGGGGACGTGAGCGGTAGATGTGCGCTTATTTTGGATATGTATCACAGAAGGAGTAAGAACACAGCGGGAGATGAATGGTGTCCTTGTTGGCAGTGGGAATGGACCCGTTTTTCGGTTCCTCTGGATAATCATTCTGAACCCTAGCCATGCCTTGGACAACTTAATCAGACAGGCTACTACCTGTAAAGTGGCTGGGCTGATTTGATTGCCATTTTTATTGGATCCCCCACCTATAAATCAAAGCAATGGGGCCGGTTCTACAGACATGACCACTCGTCATTCGCTAGCAGCCTTGGAAACATTGTTGCAGGAGTTGTGCGACTGTCAGTGGGGGTAAATCAGACTTTGGAAATTTTGCCCCTTCTCCAGAAGAGCGTTATGGTTAGAGTAAATCATCTTGAAAATTGATGTCACTTTGCCAAAGTGGTTCACCTATCCTCGATGGGGCTCTGTCATCGCGCGTCAATGTCAGCACTTTCGTCTTACTTTTTAAAAAGTGGCTTTTCAACATGATGGGCAACTTAGGGATCACTGAACTGCAGCAGGGTAAACTTTGTTTCAAACAAACTCCTTAGAAACAACACTTCTCAAACATTTCCTTAAAGAAACAGTGCTGGCGAAACAAAGCAGAAATTTGTATTTAATGCTCTGCTTTTCTATACATGAATGAATAAATAAAAATGATCACAATACAAGCTAAATAAAAATGTAACAAAGTTTCAATCAATCTTTCTTATATAGGAAAAAGCTTATATACATTGAACAAAAGTGCTAATTTAGTTTTCCTACTTTCATTTACTTTTTTAATGTATAGAAACAAGGACAGTTTATGCATTTTGAATATAAGTCCAACTTTCCCCTAGGGAATTTTTTTTTTTATATTTGAAGAGTTCAAATGCAAAACCTCTAAATGCCATCTGAATTGTTCTTCTAAAATTAGCAAATTTTAGCAAATTCCTGTGCGTATGTTCAGAAAATCCACTTCTATGGCAAAAAAAATAGGTTCTTTGCATTGTCATTAATGTGAAATAACTCTTTTAATTTTAGAAGAAAATTTCAGATGGCACTTGGAGGTTTTCACATTTGAACTTCATTTATTATACCAAAGACTGTAGAATACATAAGATATGTCAATTGTTTAGTTTTGAATGGGGAAAAGTGTAATGGTCAATATAGTGAATGAAGCCCCGCCTATTAGTACAGGAGCCAATCATCAATCACTAGACTGACGATTCTACAGGGGAGAAGTTCGGACCAGTTGTGTGCTTTTACAACAGTTTATGTGGTCAAGAAACACAGTGGAATCTCAGTAAAAATATATCCACATAAAGCCTGAAATCTCTATATATCTTTTATATATCTTTTAAATGAACCCAGTACAACTGAAAACCAAAGTTTTCTGATTTTGTAATCTGCATGAAACGAATGCAAGGTGTCAAATGCACATCACACGACAGCAACAGCTACTCAAACGCCCACAAACTTGTAAACAAAGAGTCACTTTCATTTCTGGAGGAGATTCGCCATCAAGACCAAGTTGTGAATTACTTCAGAAGAGCAGTGCGATCTGACAAAGCATTATCAAGAGGATGATAGTGTGTAGAACAGCCATAAATGAGGTTGGTGTCGTGATCTCGTTCCTTTCTAGTTCATGCACATTAGCTTGGGCAAGCTGAAAAAAATGCTTATTATATTTGACTCAGACGTTTACAAACAAAACTGAGACAGTTGCTGTTTAATTTTAATGGTGATTGCAAATATGTAACGTAATCGTAGGCTTGGCAAACAGTTTTGGAGAATTTGATGTTTCCTCATTCTGACAGAATGCCCGAGCATACTGCACGAGAGGCGATTCAAAGATGGCTGCTAACTTTGGTTATACTATGAAAAAACTCAGATAACAAAAGTTAAATGATGGCAATTACAACACTGTTACAATAAGTATATTTGAGATTTCTCAAATTATTTCCATTAAAAGAAAAGTGCAGGTAAAATTAAAAGCATAAATTTGGTGTATACATTCCTTGTTGATTTAAAAAATCTATAATAAATAAAAATAATAATATGAACAAAAAAAACTATAACAAATAGTCTCTGCTTTTAATTATTCACTATTTATACTATTTAATTATTTACTATTAGTAATTACAGAGGTAATGGTAAATAAGGTAACTGACAAGTTACTGAGTATAAAATGCTCATTTAAACAAGTAACTTGAAAGAAGAAGAGTAATTAAAAGTATTAAAAGATGAATGGGCTCTATTGAGATGTCCCTTTCACCACTGTGTCAAAAGTGAGAGCGCTAATGATATGCTAAGGATTGAAAATTACCATCTCGGAAATGTCTAAACCAGTAAACTGGTAAACAAGCCTCCTGTTAGGAACAGGGATGATTTGAATCAACAAGGGTGAACAGAT